>NC_068420.1:26683398-26800796 GCF_023724105.1 Carassius gibelio
TATGAATTAATAATGTATAATCAATGTGAATCTAGCCATTTATATATGCAGTTATAGTTCCATTATAATCATTTGGGCCTGTGTGTAAAAAGGAAAAAAGCATGCATAGCAAAATACAGACCATCAGATGAAAACATCTGGAAACGTACAAGTGGGCCTTATTCTAACAAGTCTATGGGGCCCCTTTTCTGTAGAGAGGAATCAAATTATATGTATAATGAAAAATCTATGAAATGTATAGAATATGCCTTACCCTGTATAAACAGAAAAAACTATAAATAAGGAGAAGCCGAATAACAATCAGGAATTTTGTGTGATTCTTCAGATTGTAGTGTATTTTAGTCTTCCATGGATCTGAGGAATCAGTCTGACGAGTCTGTGTCGGATATTTTGTCTTATGTCAAAATAGGGTGTCCAACTTTACTATATGCTGTATTTTCTTAATGTCTGCACCAAGGAGGTCTGATCATATATTTTGTCATACTGTATGTCCAAATAGAGTGTGCAGATGCACCATATACTATACCCCTGCACTCTCTGCACATTCCATTCTCACGCAGGCCTCTACATACAGTCAAATGCATGATTATAACAGTAGAATAACTTGATACATAAATGGCTAGATTCACATTGATTATGCCTGATTAGTTTACATATTGACCAATAAAAATCTTCCACAAGATCAGCGGCAGACGACACTACTTTTGGCACCTCAGATGGGACTGGAAAAAAGCAGCAGAATGGAGGACCACTTTTGGACTGACTAACGAGTAACATAAACAACGGTGGCCACCATAAAATAATGGAAGCATTTTTATGCATATATAGCATATTTTTGCTTATATAATAAGAGTGTGTTGCTTGCCGGTTGGTTAGGATCTGCTCTTCCAAATGTAGAAATAAATGATTAATTTAATAGATGTTTTTTTTTTTTTTTATTCCAGAAGAAATAACTGCATGCACACATTTGGTTTACTGTTAGGAAGGCCTTGACAGGAGACCTAAATTGAAACTAGATGGTGTAGGCAGAAATACATCGCATGCAATGGTCTGTGTTTATTCTAGACTGGGCCTAAAAGGGATGGCAATAAACGTGAAGCAGATATAGTAAGAAAGCTCACAAAATTCCACAGATACCACTGGGCATTAATCCCTGCTGGCCACTGATTTTTTTACTGAGTTGAGGGAAACATTGTTATAAATTGAAGCAACACCTCCCCCTTTACCTTTTGGATGTGGCTTATGTTTATAACAGTAATCTTGGGGGGTAGGCTCATTTAAAATAATGTCATCTATCACTAGCACTCACTGTAATGTTTTTTCTATCTGCTTTTATTCCTTCTCTCTCTCTCTCTCCCTCTCTCTCTCTCTCTCTCTCTCTCTCTCTCTCTCTATATATATATATATATATATATATATATTTCTACTACGGGAGAATGCCATAGAATGCTTGAATCTGACTGACAAACATTCTAAGGTGTGCAATTATTTTCAGGCAAATGCACGGCAAACAACAACCCATTCTCACTCCAAAGGCGTCAAAAACCGAAGCATGGTCAAGCGCCCCTAGCGTCACTTTTATGACGCCAAATGTGCCTCTCGGCGTCGACTATCGAAGCACTACGACCTTCATTGCTTTCAGTGGGAAACTTTCGGCGTCAGAATTCGACACGAGGACATGAGATGTTTATCGTTATGAAATCACGTTCAAGAAATCTCATTCAGCACACATCGCGCGATACTTGCTAACAGTTCCACAGTTTGGGTGAGTAGTCGTATATACGCTCTTTTAATGCCTTTTATCAAATGTATTCTGTCTTCTTTATTAATCAGATTAGTGCCATATGTTTAATCGCTGTATTATATCGGTCATCCGCGGCTGTCTTTGAGTTTCATTGCGTTTAAATAAATGAACACAGCTGCTAATTAGTCTGATTAAACTCTATCTGTCACGTGACGTGCCATAGAACTTCGATCCGTTTTATATTATTATTAATTTCAGGATCAATGATGTTAATTGTATTTGTAGTAAAATCATGGTAATCATGACACAATAGTAATAAATGAAATGTGAAGTTAAAACACAGTAAATGGGACATTAGTAACTGTAACTGTAGTTTTACTATGATATATTAATAATCAATACAACAATACAATAATCACCAAACCAGCTATGTTTGTATCACTGTAATGTTAGTGTTTTTATGTGCTTTTATATGACAGAAATCACAGTAATCATGTGTTCTGTACCATGCTTTTAATACCTTTTAATGTGAATCCAAAAAAAAAAAAAAAAATCAAATTAAAAATAAATAATAAAACATGTATTTTTCCATCTTGCAGTTCATTCATATCAGTTTATATATATATATATATATATATATATATATATATATATATATATATATATATATATATATATATATATATATATATATATATAAATATTTTGCTCACAGATCATTATTAACATTCTGTATATAATTCAATTTTATTTTCTCTCCCCTTTTTTATTATTTTTATTTTTAGCTGAAAAGACGTAAAGGCAGTCAGCCCAGTGGTGTTTTTCTGGAGAGGGATTCCTTCAGAAATGGAGAAGACAGAAAGCTGCGGAGGCAGATATTTGCAGCAGTAAGTCTGTGATAGTTTGTCTCTTTTATCAAAAATTCCTGCTATTATAATTTGTACAGCATTTGTTGTTTCTTAAACTGTTGCACTGTCCAAATACCCACACTTGCCATCTTTTCACTTCACCACTTGATTACTTATTTGAAGTCTTTCCTGTATTTGGCCTAGTGTTCGAGTGAGCATGATGACCACGAGTGTGTGTCGAACTTTTCATGACCTGATGACTGTGTTTCCCAATCCTGATCCTGGAGAACCCCAGCACTGCACGGTTTTGGCGTCTCTCTTATCTGACAAACACACTTTTGAGGTCTTGGAGTCTTCACTGATGAGCTGATGAGTTGAATCAGGTGTGTTTGATCAGGGAGACATCTCAAATGTGCAGTGTTGGGGTTCTCCAGGACCAGGATTGGGAGCCACTGCCTTATGGGACACTTATGTGTTTAAAGAGATTTTTAATATCCAATTATCAATATTTCACATACTGTACTAAACACATCACAGTCTTAATAATCCAGTTTAACACTTGTATGATATTGTACAAGCCCCAGGACGGTCTCATCTGACACTATCAAAAGAATTCATATGACTATAGCTTGTTATTAATTACTTGCTTTCAATAATGGATTCATTTAACATTTAATTTTACAGCATCTTTACAGAGGCTGCTTTTATGGTCTAAACAAAACACAGTGTAATGTATAAGTTGAATGTAATGTAATATTTCTGTTTTACAGGATTGTTTGAGGATAACGCTGCAGTTCTCCATCATGCACAAGGACTCACCTCGTTAACTCTTTTCCCCCGCACACACAGAAATGGTCCCTGGATCAGTGATTAGACTTTGCAGTGGTTTGATTTTTGCAGAAGATGTAACTTTGTTTTATTTATAAGCTCATAATGAATACATTACAGAACCAGTGATGAAAACAATAGTTAAAAATAGTATGTTTCGTATTGATAAAGCATTTTGTTCTCTTTTTCAAGCTTCATACAGTGAACTTTTTAGACTTTAATTAAGAGTTTTAGTAAAGGAGATATTCATACACAGTCATCCCCTAGCTCCAGTCATGAAGTGAAATCATGATGTTATGTCAAAGCTAGCAGGTGTTTGTTTTCCTGAACACTTTCTCTGTCTTTCATTGTTCAGACAATCAGTGTTTATTTGATGCTGTGCTGATTGAGTTTTATAGATGATATTGCACACTTGACATGCATGTCTTCATGGTGTTTTTTTTTTGTGAGTTTGAAACATTTACATTGTGTTGTATAACATTTTGGTCAATTTAATTTTTTTAATAAAATTGATCTTTTTCCAGTGTTCTCTGAAAGACATACTGTATTTACTGTTTTGTTTTTTAATAAAAGCATTTTCATTTGCATATTGAAAATAGTTAATGTTTACAACATAACTGCCTTTTTATTTTTTATGGTGGCAAAAACGAGCTTGGTGACAGAGGATGCAGTGTAGTAATTTGGGCATGTTGTCTTTAAATGAGTTTGACATATAAATAAATAATGGAAGATCCTTACAAAAATATGCATGTTTATTATGCTTTATGTATTTATTTGTTCATTCATTCATTCATTTTTTTATTTTATTTTCTTTTTTTATTCCTAGGGTTCAAATGGTAGAGAATGGTAAATCACAGAAACACAAATGTTAACAATTTTAACTTTAAAACACAATGTAATATACAATGTAAATTTTAGAAGCACGTCATTTGATTAGTAAATATATTTGTCTTTGGTCAAAAAAAAAAAATACAAATCTTAAAAATGTGTCTTATATTTAATGAGAGGAATCTATCTGTTGGATACAACTGCGACTGCTGGGCATGTGCACATCAATATTGCCCAATTTTTGTCAAGCTGAACAACGGAGGAAGGTGAAGACGTTAATAAAACAGAATCTAATAAGTAGCAAGCTTAATCTATTGTTAACCGAATCTATCCCTTCAGCCGAAAAACGAAAGACATCTGTCATACATGGATAAGGAAGTGTGACGCTGCTGCTCAGCTTTGATGTCATTGGCTATGACTTTTCAGGACAGTCTGTGGTTGGACTATCTTTTAACCCATATTAAACAGCGCATCATGTTAAAAAGTATGTTTTGCTCCTATCATCACATTAGTAATATATTAAGTCAACAATGAAGTGTTGCTATCTTGAGAAAAATGACCTCTTTAGCGAGATCCTAATCCTAACCCTAAGCATAACTTCAATGAACTACAAAAACAGCCCCCTAGTGTTGCCTTTCTATAGATAGAACGACGGAGGCTTGTGGGTAATGTAGTTTAAAACTTTTTATTAACGAAACTAAATAAATTATTTATTTTAAGGTAAACTGGATATCTAAATATGTTTATTGTGCAAACATCTGTGATATATTTGAGAGGCAGGCTGAAATGTGGTATTTTACAGTGAGCAATATTTAAAATGCTTTTATGCCAGCTTTCCACTTATTTCTGAAAACTGAGCTCAACATTATTTTATCAGCATAGCATAAGTAATAATCCTGCCCATTTTCTCTTTGATATGTTAATTGGACTCTGATTTACAGCCATTTGAAATGTACAGTTTTGGGCTCTTCCGGGGGGTGCTACTGGGCCCCTGGGGGTAGCAGGGCAGTAAAACCTACATATATGTATTCTCCTCATCATGAACAACAAACTGAGCTGAGTCACATTTATATCTGACAGTTTTCACAGTCCTCTGTTTTCTATTCTATTCATCATGGCTATTATACCTTTTGACAGGACATTGTGAGGCCATCTGATGAAACATGGAAAAATTAGAAAGAAATGATTTAATAATGAAAATAATAGATTATTTCTTTGATTTTTGAAGTAAATGGCAAGAAATATAATGGATGAACCTGCAACAACTTGCCATTATCTATTCCCCACTGTAAAGCAGTAATCAAGGACAATGTATACACATTGTGATACTTCACTATTACACAAGGACAAATTCATGCAGTGCTAAGAATATTAATTTATATATATATATATTAGCATTATATATAACTAATTAGCCGAAATCAGTGTAAAAATGTCCTCCTCACCCCCGTATCTTGCTCCTCATGTGCTGGACATCAGTAATGTGCGTGCTCTTGGTTTTAATGCAGTACAAGATCCACATTGATCATTCCTGCTACATTCTCAGTTATCCCTCAAGTGTTTGTAACAATAAAGCCCATGGAACCATATTGTAATGCACAATAATTAATCTCGTAACTCCCTGTATTTCACAAAAAATGTGCATATTTGTTACTAAAATATAAAAAAATACTTTCTGGTGTACTGATGTCCCAGATGTTATTAATCCGATCAAAAATGTTTATGTCTTAAATAAAAAAATAATCCCAATAATTAATATGTCGTTTTTCCAAGTCTAAAATAAACACATATGAGCCTACCTAGTAAAATGATGTATTTACCAAGAATCTTCAGAACACAATATTCACCATTTTCATTTTATTGAAGCATAGACTATAAAGTTGATAAAGTAGCATCAAGACAAATAAGATTCAATGAAAATAATTATCATCAAAGATACATTAACCTCATATATAAATCAGTTCACACAGATGAGTGATGAAATGTCCTTAAGTCACACAGTCCCATCCAGTCAACTGTGATACAGATCATGTGATACATATAAGACATGAGATACTGTTCCAGAAAATAATGATTCCCATCATCACATCTAAACTGGTTTCATCTCCCCATTGTGTTCTTCTTCTCTCGTGTCTGGAAACTGTTTGTGGTTGATATCCAGCACTGATGTGGTGTAGCTTGTTCTCAGCCAGAGGATCTCTCAGTCCTAACATCCCAGACCTGGTCAAAGTGAAACAAACAAAGCAGAAGAAGTTGTTTAATGGACAGAGAGCGCAGCTTATGTTCTGTGTGGTTTTAGCAGGGTGAGTAACTATGACCCTTGTAGTACTGTACACTTACCATTCTTCAAGCTGTTTTAAGACCTTTTGAGAAGCTTTTTCTCTGAAGACAATTTACCACATCCACTCCTTTCAAGAGCATCACTTGGTCAAAACCTCTCATTTGGCTGATGAGATCATCTGTACAAATAAAAATACTGCAATAAATATGTCATTCTCCAAGAATTAAGAAAAAGTTACAGAAGCAAAGGTCTTGCTCATGAGACTGCATTAGCATGTGTAGTTCTCAGAGACTCTAGAATTCATCTATTGTTGCAGTAAATGTGTTTTTTTTTCCTCTAGAATCTTTCTCCAAAGTTCCTGACTTCTCTCACAAATGTGTTTTAGTCTGTGCAGTGTAAGGCCTGGCTTCAAACCAATCCACTATCAATTCACAATTTATAACATAACATTTACAAAACAATGAAATAATGTCAATTGGTGTTTATATCAACTAAACCAATTTCATGATACTTGTCTGCTTTTAAAACAGGTGGTGTGTTTTTAAAAACATAATATTAAAAATGTCCAGTCACACTTTGCTAACATGCTGTAATTGTAATAGTATAAAACGAAATCAAGGCTGACATGACCAGTTCTGTGAGAGATCATCATAAAATGTTGTATAACACAGCATTGCTTCAACACACACATACCAGAGGACTTCTGTTTGTTTGAGCTCAAGATGGCCGTCTTCATTCCTCATCCTGAGCAAATCATTTCCTTGGTCTTCCTTCTCTTCTGTGAAACAAGATAATCTCTACTTACTCTGTGTGCAATTAATATTGCTCATTAAACATAATTAAATTAATTTAAAGTAAGATTCAGACCAGAGCATTTTTGGAGTAAACAAATGTACCTGGGAAGAGCTGATCATGGCAAGATTCGCTGAGACTCAGTAATAGCTCTTTTAGGTTTTAGGAAGGTTTGTGAGGGTTGGCTCTTAAAATAGCTGTTGAGCTCGATATTTTAGACCTGAAAAAGAAGAACAGCATTATCTGGAAAAAATCCTGTAAGACAGAAGGAAGGACATATTATTAATTACGTGCAGCTTGTACATTACACCTCTGTAAAGATGCTGTAAAATTAAATGTTAAATGAATCCATTATTGAAAGCAAGTAATTAATAACAAGCTATAGTCATATGAATTCTTTTGATAGTGTCAGATGAGACCGTCCTGGGGCTTGTACAATATCATACAAGTGTTAAACTGGATTATTAAGACTGTGATGTGTTTAGTACAGTATGTGAAATATTGATAATTAGATATTAAAAATCTCTTTAAACACATAAGTGTCCCATAAGGCAGTGGCTCCCAATCCTGGTCCTGGAGAACCCCAACACTGCACATTTGAGATGTCTCCCTGATCAAACACACCTGATTCAACTCATCAGCTCATCAGTGAAGACTCCAAGACCTCAAAAGTGTGTTTGTCAGATAAGAGAGACGCCAAAACCGTGCAGTGCTGGGGTTCTCCAGGATCAGGATTGGGAAACACAGTCATCAGGTCATGAAAAGTTCGACACACACTCGTGGTCATCATGCTCACTCGAACACTAGGCCAAATACAGGAAAGACTTCAAATAAGTAATCAAGTGGTCAAGTGAAAAGATGGCAAGTGTGGGTATTTGGACAGTGCAACAGTTTAAGAAACAACAAATGCTGTACAAATTATAACAGCAGGAATTTTTGATAAAAGAGACAAACTATCACAGACTTACTGCTGCAAATATCTGCCTCCGCAGCTTTCTGTCTTCTCCATTTCTGAAGGAATCCCTCTCCAGAAACACCACTGGGCTGACTGCCTTTACGTCTTTTCAGCTAAAAATAAAAATAATAAAAAAGGGGAGAGAAAATAAAATTTAATTATATACAGAATGTTAATAATGATCTGTGAGCAAAATATTTATATATATATATATATATATATATATATATATATATATATATATACAAATAAATATATATATATATATATATATATATATATATATATATATATATATATATATATATATATATATATATATATATATATATAAACTGATATGAATGAACTGCAAGATGGAAAAATACATGTTTTATTATTTATTTTTAATTTGATTTTTATTTTTTTTGGATTCACATTAAAAGGTATTAAAAGCATGGTACAGAACACATGATTACTGTGATATCTGTCATATAAAAGCACATAAAAACACTAACATTACAGTGATACAAACATAGCTGGTTTGGTGATTATTGTATTGTTGTATTGATTATTAATATATCATAGTAAAACTACAGTTACAGTTACTAATGTCCCATTTACTGTGTTTTAACTTCACATTTCATTTATTACTATTGTGTCATGATTACCATGATTTTACTACAAATACAACTAACATCATTGATCCTGAAATTAATAATAATATAAAACGGATCGAAGGTCTATGGCACGTCACGTGACAGATAGAGTTTAATCAGACTAATTAGCAGCTGTGTTCATTTATTTAAACGCAATGAAACTCAAAGACAGCCGCGGATGACCGATATAATACAGCGATTAAACATATGGCACTAATCTGATTAATAAAGAAGACAGAATACATTTGATAAAAGGCATTAAAAGAGCGTATATACGACTACTCACCCAAACTGTGGAACTGATAGCAAGTATCGCGCGATGTGTGCTGAATGAGACTTCTTGAACGTGATTTCATAGCGATAAACATCTCATGTCCTCGTGTCGAATTCTGACGCCGAAAGTTTCCCACTGAAAGCAATGAAGGTCGTAGTGCTTCGATAGTCGACGCCGAGAGGCACATTTGGCGTCATAAAAGTGACGCTAGGGGCGCTTGACCATGCTTCGGTTTTTGACGCCTTTGGAGTGAGAATGGGTTGCAAACAAAGTTCCAAGCAGGTCTCAACCACGTCAATATCACTTCGAAAACTGATTTCAGTTATTTTAAAGGTTCTTACAGCCCAAAGCAGCAAAATAACCAAAACCCATGACAACACTGCCCAAGCAAATAAATATAGTAAATAATAGAGTAAAATGACAGATTATTTCCATGTTTTACACAAAATTATGTCTTCTGATGTATGAAAAGCACATACTTTATCTCTCTTGCATGCTCTCGAATAACTAGTTATTATGCATTTGCATTTAGTAGACGCTTTTTTCCAAAGCGATTTATAATGCATTCAGACTATCAATTTTTACCTATCATGTGTTCCTGGGGAATCGAACCACCAACCTTGCACTTGATAGCACAATCCTCTACCAATTGAGCTACAGGAACACATTACTAACTGCATTAGTGTCCGGATTAGTGACATGTCTGTGTGTTTTTGCCCCTGCGACCCAGTTTTTGTATCCCGAGGTTATTCATTTTGATTCCAAGTGTGTCTAGTTTCTTCCCCATGTGTTCCATGTCCCAGTTAATTTAGTCATCCTATACATCTATGTTTTCCTCATTATCCTGCCTTTAAAAACCCTAGTCCTTTCAGTTCAGTTTTGTTGGGTCTACCAGTTAAGTATGTGTGTCTTCCTTGTGTCTTCCTATTTTTATTGTTGACTTTACCCCTGTGTTGGGTTAATAAACACTCTCGATTATTCCTCGGCTCTGTGTTCCTTCTGGCTGTGCAGTGAGACAGAAGAACCGACTGAACAAAAGTTGTGTGTGTCCCCTGTGTTTTGTTGGTCAGTTTTTTCATTCCGTTGAATGTACTACGGAGCCCAACCCATCAGAGCAGGTGTGAGAGCCATCTACAGTGCCCACTGCAAGGGACACATCTGCAGATGGTGTGAGCGTGGAGTGGAGTGGAACCCTCTGCATTGCGGCTGAGGGTGAGCCGAGTAAGGAGCATGGTTGGTGTTAAAACCAGGAGGGGGATCTGACTGACTGGGAATTGGAACTGGAAATTTAACTGCCCCCTCTCCTCCCTCTGCTTCTCCGCTGGTCTTGTCCAGCCCTCCTTCATCCTTGGTTTCCTCATCCAGCTCAGATAAAATGCATTTTCAATTGTCATTACAACATGTATGTTACTGTTTTCCTTATTTGGTCCTTCCGATGTCTGTCTTACTGAAGTATTTGTATCCAGCTGTGTGTCATAAATTAGTTATTTTTTTCCCAGGTGTGTTCTAATATGTCGTGTATAAAGTGTTCCCTGTGTTGAGCTTTCTGTCCGCTGTTAATTGTTACATTTTTTTAGGAGGTTCCAGTATGGACTATGGCCTCCCGGTCCCCTGACCTGCCATGGCCTCCAGAGTCTCCATATCTGCCATGGCAAACCGAACTGCCTGCTCTGCCAAGGCTTCCTGATCCGCCCTGGAGGTTGGTGACAGGGTGGAGACAAGGAGAGCCAATCCTCTCCTATTATATTTTTACAGTGCAGAATGAGCCGTCACATGTATGTTCCTGTTTTCCTTATTTGGTCCTTCCTGTGTCTGTCTTTGTTCCTACTTCCTTCGTTCCTAATGATGTGTCATTAATTAGTTCATTTGTTCCCAGGTGTGTTTTATTGTGTCGTGTATAAATAGTGTTCCTTGTGTTGGGTGTTCCCGGTGAGATGCACCCATGGAAGAAAATTTGGAAAAATAATCTTAATTGATGACTTCTGATGAATATTGTGGAAACTAATTGATACATTTAGATAAATATATTCCAAACATTATGCCCGCAGCCTCTCGCTTCTCTTGTGATTTATCTCCTGATGCGTGCCCTTTGGAGTCGATTAACGCATATACTCGTTATGAGTCATTTTCTCCTGAAAAAGAACTTAAATTACACTTTCAGTTTTGATCGTACAGATAAGAGCAATACATCAATCGAATCTGTAAAGGGACTACTTTTTTTTTAAACAGACATAATACATATTCAGAGGCGCCGTAGTGTACGTGATTACGTCATCGCATTTTGAGAACATTGATTTGTCAGAAGAAACCAATGCTTTCGTTCCTCTGAGCCAAACAGAAATTATTTTTGACGCTTAGTCCCACCCCGTGCCCAGATTGGTTCAAACTGTCCCATATTAAACCAATAAGTAGTCTTTTAAACTACTACTTAACATATTGCTTTGGTAAATGAATGAAAATAAAGTGAAAGTTAGGCCTGTAGTGAGTGCATGAATACAAACACACATTAGCATGAGAAAACTCTCCTAAAAAGCACAAAAAACTTTTGACAGAGTACTTTGACATAAATCAAAAACAAGGATGAAACAGTGGTACATATCTGATAAAGCACTGGAATTTATGTCTTGGGTTGCTATAGGCGATGTCCCGGTAAAATCGATTCTGACACAGATTAAAGCCATTGGATTGATCATTTATATTATATATATTATGTATAATAAGTAAATCATTATATAATTATACAGTTCATAAAGTACATTTTGTTTCTGTTGCACTCTGAAGATTTCTCACTCATTTTGTGTGTAGTTTTTGAATCATTTGCACTGTTTTTGTAATGTATTGTTGACAATTTGTGCATTTGTTTTTACTATTTCTCAGAAGAAAAAATAAATGCAATTTTTGTTAAACTTTTAATAAATTGCTGTGAAAATGTATAAGTGTTTTGATTTAAATTAATTAGACATGCTTTTTGATGTATACAATTAAATTTAACCATTAAAAAGGATTTAAGAAAAAATAAAACATATTTTATAGGGCCCTAAGTAAAGTAATAAGTAGTGAAGTTACTTTTCAAATGCAGTAACTAGTAAAGTAATCTCATTATAATTTACAGAAGTAACTAGTAACTGATTAAATTTTTTGAGCAACTACCCCAACACTGATCATTTGGTGCATCCGCAGCAATGTGTGAGAATTCATTCTCCACTCTGAAAAATGTTTTTTCGGAGCACAGACGCACAATGCTACACGAGAGAAAGGCCAGGTTAGTGCAGCTTGCATTCGATAAAGACTTGACACGAAAATGCACAAGCGAATGGAAGGACACAGTACTTAGACAATTCAGTAGCAACACTCGTCGCCTGCAATTCTTCTGAGGGTAACTCGTTTGTTCAATTCAGTTATTGAAGCCACCCCTGGCTTTCATAAGGCCTACTAAGCAGGTGAATTGTTGATGAATGTTTGTGGCTTCTAACTGCATTTGTGTTTTGTACTTGGCTGTCTGTAAAGATATATAGGCTTATGTCATTTCTGATTGGTGCGGCATAAACTGCTGGGAGGTGTGTAACCCAGGTTAAAAACAAGTATTACCATAAAGTAATAGCAGAATATGCATTTATTTTTGTCCTTTATTTATTTGGTTTAGAAAATGAGTCCTTTAGAGTATTTAAAATCCTTGAAACCCTAAGAAAAAATGGCTCATTATATTTGTGACATCCTTATTATCTGCAGGCGAATTTTAGTCTTCTGATTTAACTTGGCCATACGCAGACATTTGTGTGATGATGTCCACCTCGTTTTATGAAGAAAACAGCCTTAAGTTTTCAGAAACATCTATACAAAAGTACTTTGTCTGATGGGGACATTTTTTTTGCTGGTTTTTCAAAGCTTCAAACTGATTCAGTGTTTTATTTTTGTCGTCGTAATTTTCTATAAAAAATATATAGCTATTTATTGCAGGCCTATTCTATGTTTTTTTTATTAAGCCTATATTATATTTATATTATTATTTTCTGTCCTGTTCTATTGTTTAGGCTATCTGTTCTGGGTCGGGCTTCCCGATAACGATCTTTGCGCTTAAAAGCGCTCTCTACGTGCAGGGCCGGCCCTGACCAATTTGCTGCCCTAGGCAAGATTTTACCTGGCGCCCCATGCATCACAGCCCATTTTTCCCTGTAAATTGTGTTCATGATTTAGCATATATATATGTATATATATATATATATATATATATATATATATATATATATATATACACACACACACACACACACACACACACACACACACACACATTACAGCAGAACTGTTTCCAAAACTCATAATAAATCATCATATTAGAATGATTTCTAAAGGATCATGTGATAGACTGGATGTCACATGTGACACTGAAGAATGGAGTAATGATGCTGAAAATTCAGCTTTGCATCACAGAAATAAATCATAATTTAAAGTATAATAAATTGAAAACAAATTATTTTAAATTGTAATAATATATCACAATATTACAGTTTTTCTGTATTTTTGATCAAATAAATGCAGGCTTGATGAGCAGAAGAAACTTCTTTCAAAAACATAAAAAATAGTAATGTTTCCAAACTTTTTGCCTGTACTGTATCCCCCCAAAACTGCACAACTGTAGAGTAAAACATTAATAAAAAAGTGATAATAAAAAATGCGTCTTAAAACTGACATGATTGTACAAAATCACAGTCTGGGGACTCAGAACTCAGAACAACTGCTAACATTAAGTTTAAGGTAAAAATAACTGCCATGAAATTATAGTATCTTACTCCTATGCAATAAATTGTTCTTTCACTACATCTCTTTACCTCTGTCTTTATCCTCTTCTCTTCTTTTTAGCACTGTATCTATCGCAGACTATGCTCATTTATAATGTGTCATGTAAATTCGGCCTTCCGTCACAATCAGGAAACTTTCACCGTGTCTAGAACTGGCACGAGCTGCCAGGCCCGTTTCTACGAGCTGTGTGTTAACAAAAGCAGTTCTGTCTACATTGGATGCGGCGTCGGGCACGCCACATAACAAATTACCAACAACCGATCGTGCGTGCGCTCTGTTTCTGACGCACTTCAAGCACTCGATGAGCGGGGGAAGATTGAAGAGCCGGAATTTTTTTTTTTTGCTTTATTTGGTAGTATTTCGAATTAATGGTTTTTAAATAGTAGCCTATTATAAAATATATATATATATATATATATATATATATATATATATATATATATATATATATATGTAAAAAAAAAAAAACAATTCACTCATTCTTGCGCCCCTATGGATGAGTGGCACCATTAGCAAGAACAGGCTACTACGTGCTACTTGAGTCGCTGTCCATTCGCAAAGTGCCGAACTAGGTTACTAAGCTTATTAGGGCCCGAGCACCGAGGTGCGAGGACCCTCTTGTATCTGCTTTGTTTATTATTATTATTATTATTAGGGCCCGAGCACCGATGGTGTGAGGACCCTCTTGGAATTGCTCCGTTTATTATTATTATTATTATTATTATTATTATTATTATTATTATTATTATTATTATTATTAGGGCTCAAGCCTGGAGGGCGAGAGCCCTATTGTTTTCCTTAGGATTATTAGGGCTCAAGCCCAAAGGGCGAGAGGCCTATTGTTTTCCTTAGGATTATTTTTTATTATTATTATTAGGGCTCAAGCCCAAAGGGCGAGAGGCCTATTGTTTTCCTTAGGATTATTTTTTATTATTATTAGGGCTCAAGCCCAAAGGGCGAGAGGCCTATTGTTTTCCTTAGGATTATTTTTTATTATTATTATTATTATTATTATTATTATTTTTTTCCAACGTCTCGGGGGCTTTTGGGGCCCTTAACGTGCTTAAAAAGTCTTGAAAATTGGCACACAGATTGGAACCTGCGGCCATTAGGGCCGGGCAGAGACTGATACACGGGCGTGGCACAGGGGCTCTACAGCGCCCCCTGGAATATGGAGGGCCATATATCATACATTCTTGCTCGTAGACGAATGAAACTCGGTACACATATAAATCTCATCAATCCAAACAACTTTTGTATTGCATATCATAGGCTCCGCCCAACAGGAAGTTGGCTATTTAGGGTTTAGTATTCAAATTTTTCCTCAAAGTTGTGGGGGCTTTTGGGGTCCTTAACATACTCAAAAACTTTTGAAAATTTGCGCACACTTTGGAATCTGTGGCCTTTAGGAGCCTGCAGAGGCTGGGACCCGGGCGTGGCACAGGGGCTCTACGGCGCCCCCTGGAACACAGTCAGAAATGTTGATGTATAGCTCACACATACTTGCACATATTCATATGAAACTCAGTACACATATAGATCTCATCGTGCCGAACAACTTTCGTATTGCATGTCATAGGCTCCACCCAACAGGAAGTCAGCTATTTAGAGTTATGTAAAAAGCGCATGCTCTGGAATTTGAAATACTTGTCATAGGTTTTTTTCTCGATTGCCGCCAAACTTGGTCAACATGATCTCAAGACACTGGGGATGAAAAATTGCCAGGGGATTTTTGATATCTCGAACGGTTTGCTTGTGGCGAGGCGTTGAAATTATGGCGAGAAATGAGAAACAGGAAGTGTCTAATACCGTCCACATACATTTCCTGATTTTAATCAAACTTCATCAGATTATTCGTTGTATGATGTCGATTGCATATATGTGACTATTAGGAGTCAAAGTTATAGCGCCACCAACTGGCAGAAGGAAGTGTGTCATTTTCAAAATGATTTGAATTCAGCATCTTATTATTACTCGATTTGCTTCAAACTTCATCAGAATAATGTTAAAACACAGCCGATATAAATCTGCAAGGGGGATATTGATATCTAAAAAATTGTTGCCGTGGCAACATGTCAAACTGGAATACTTCTCAGGTGATTTTGAGGCAAATAACATACTTAGAATTTCACAAAACTCTGAACACACATCAGTATTTCTGATAGGAACTTAAATTGTAAATGGATTTTGGATAGCTTGAATGGTTTTGCCGTGGTGATTTTTTTAAATGACCTTACAAAGGGAATCATTATTGTATTTTTAAGTTGCAGCTTCCAAAGACGTCAAATCATTTTTTCATACAGATGAAAAAGTCATTCTGAGTAAATATGCATAGTTTCACGACTTTACAACACTGTATGGATAACAGAAAATTAAAAAACTGTCAGACATCTCATCTCACGCTGTCCCTCTGTTTGAGTGTATGTGCTTCAGACTTCCATTGTCTGAGAGAAATTGCGCCCCTACAGGTTCAATTCCCGAACTTTTACTTTCACTTTTAAATCCGTTAAAAATACAAATAAATACTTAGATTTAATTCACACTGACAAGCTAAACCAACATATCTGATTATTACCGGTTCAGGGCTCATGGATAAATTATTTCTGGCCAGAGATACGTGAGAAATAGGAGAGATGAATCACCGCTGTGATCACGAGCGTCTGGAGTAAAGAGCTCAGAGAAAACGAATTTATTCCTGTTTTAAAGCTTTTAAAAATAAATTATTACAGCGATATCACACTATCAACCAATTAGAACACACCAAGAGCTAAATTAAGATGTTTTTGAACTGTTTGTGTGAAAATGAAATATTTGCAGCTGCCTATCTGAAATCACGCCTCCGATCAGCGCGTACAGTGTCCAGCTCAAAACAAACGAATTTATTCTTGTTTAAGAGCTTTTTTAAATAAAATATTACCACAAATGCACACAATAAACCCACTGTAACACAACAAGAGGTAAATGCAGGTGTTTGTGACCAGTTTAAGTGTGCAAGACTATTTGAAAACGCGACTGGCAGAATAACATATCTCTCCAGCTGCAGGATTCTGCCTTTCGACGTACGAACGAACACATCACGGACAAGATTATTTCAAAATACATAACAGCTTGGCGACTATAAACGAAAACAGCCACGTGAACATAAACTGTTGAGAAATATATCTGAAGTGGATCTACTGGATTTTAATATTAAGTGACCGCATATACCAGCTGCTTCTATCTTCAATTTTAATCTATATAAAAAAGGAAACTCATTCGACTTGGCTGCTTTTTTAATGTGTGCGTATTTATTTATTTACCTTTTTATACATTTTGTATAATTTCATAGTTTGTGTATTACAATTATAAAAACAAAAATAAATTTAGCCACTCACATAGAAATAGCTTAGGCCTTATCCTTTTTCTGACAGTTTTAGGGATTTTTAAAAATCCTAAAAAAACCTTATTTGTGCTGCAAATAATAATTTCAAACTCATTTGATACTGACCTATGACATCCTGTGACATTATATTTATTTTAACTTACATAATCTCATGGATGTAACAGTAAATCTGTTCAGCTCACAGATCAATACTAAGCTGTAATACAAGCAGAACTTTCACAAATGCTTATGAGTCATTTAAGGATTTGATAACACTGTAAAATAATGTCTAATTTGTTAACATTAGCAAATGCATTGATAACACTTTATAATAACTGCACTCATTAGTAAATAGTCAGTTCATGCTTTATAAAGCCTTGTCCCAATATCAATAGTCAGTAGTAAGCAGTTTATAAATACAGCTATAAATAGCTTGTCCTTGGTTTATAAGCACATTTATTAAAAAGGAGAGTAAAGGGTCAGTTATCTTCCTATGAAAAATAAAAGATAAAAATAAACAAACAACAACACAGATTGATACAGAACTCAGAAATTTTATTGTGGATTTATGATAAAATCAGCCTGTAAATGAATTCATACTCCTCCTCATACTACTCCATACTCCTTTTTCAACATTATGCCAAAATACTGAGATGTTAAATTGTGAATGGGTTTAGGATAGCTTAAATGGTGTTGCCACAGAGATTTATTAAAGTAACATAAAAAAATACAATAGTTATTTTACTATATCTTTACAATTTTTCATTCTAACTCTTCATAATTTTTTATATAAGTAGAAGTCCTCATTTGAAGGAAGCACAGTAAGTTTCATAGCTTTATCATTTTCAAGAGCCAGCATAAAATTTAAACTATCATAACTTATAAATCAAGCTTGCAATTCTTAGTACCTATAATGGCCACCTGAGGGAGCTATAGGATTACTTTTAAATAATTATTGGAGAAACGAGTATGATTTAAATAATTTATAGAAATCTTTCGAATAAAATAATATGTAGTTTATGTATTTTACTGATAAAATGACCCTCACTTAATTAGAATAACAAGCTGAAGTATTGTGAACTGTATATTAAGAATAATTCTTTATAGGCTTTATGGACAGATACGTTTTGAGTGACTCTTGAAGGTTCAGCACCACATCCTCTTTTACCACTGTTTAAAGAATTAATATTACAGAATAGGTGTGAATGAATTTTGGATAGCTTGAAGGGTTTTGTCGTGGTGATTTTTTTAAATAATAGTAAAAAAGGAACCAGTAAATGTATTTTTATTTTTTTAAAGTGCAGCTTCTAAACACTTAAAAAAAAATGTACACATAAAAGACAAGTCATTCTGAGGCATATTTCCTCAGAATGACTGGTCTCATGACAATAGTTTCATGACTATACAACACTATATGGATGATAGAAAATTAAAAAACTATCATACATCTGATGTCACTCAGTCCCACTGTCACTGTGGGTAATGTGTGTGTGTGTGTGTGTGTGTGTGTGTTAAGTGAATTAGGTGTGAAACTATCAGGGAGCATTTAGTCTCCAGGGCCAACATTTTACAGAACTGCCACTTTCCTGGAGTCTCCAGAATTACTCGGTGTCAGGCTCTGAGAGATCTAAGATTCCAAAAAATGATTTAATTAGAATACCATGAAGTATTGTGAAATACTATATATTAAGACTTTATATATAGGCTTTATGAACAGATTAGAGTGTCTCGTGAAGGACCAGCACCACCTCCTCTTGTTCGATGGTTTGAGGAGTATATCTTCCAGAATCTGGGATTAAGATTTAGGAGCTCATTTTTATTCCACCTCCTTTCCTGAAAGTCTGTCTTGCAGAATTGACTAAAAATTAATCTTCACATTATTTCCTAATTATTTTGCAATTCTTTTTGTCAGTTCTTCTTGACCTGTTTTTCTCTTCCAGCTTTCCTGGACTATTGTATAGCACTCATAAATGATTAAATAAAAAAATAATGGTAGTTATTAGGGCTCAAGCCTGGAGGACGAGAGCCCTATTGTTTTCCTTAGGATTATTTGTTATTATTATTATTATTATTATTTATTATTATTATTTTTCTTCAAGGTTTCGGGGGCTTTTGGGGCCCTTAACATGCTTAAAAAGTCTTGAAAATTGGCACACACATTGGAACCTGCGGCCATTAGGGCCGGGCAGAGACTGATACACGGGCGTGGCACAGGGGCTCTACAGCGCCCCCTGGAATATGGAGGGCCATATATCATACATACTTGTACATAGACGTACGAAACTCGGTACACGTATAGAACTCATCAATACAAACAACTTTCGTATTGCATATCATAGGCTCCGCCCAACAGGAAGTTGGCTATTTAGGGTTTATTATTCATATTTGTCATCAAAGTTCTGGGGGCTTTTGGAGTCGTTAACATACTCAAAAACTCTTGAAAATTTGCACACACTTTGGAATCTGTGGCCTTTAGGAGCCTGCAGAGACGGGGACCCGGGCGTGGCACAGGGGCTCTATGGCGCCCCCTGGAACACAGTCAAAAATGTTGTTGTATAGCTCACACATACTTGCACGTATTAATATGAAACTCAGTACACATATAGATCTCATCGTGCCGAACAACTTGCGTATTGCATGTCATAGGCTCCGCCCAACAGGAAGTCAGCTATTTAGAGTTATGTAAAAAGTGCATGCTCTGGAATTTGATATACTTGTCATAGGTTTTTTACTCGATTGCCACCAAACTCGGTCAACATGATCTCAAGACATTAGGGATGAAAAATTGCCAGGGGATTTTTGATATCTCGAACGGTTTGCTCGTAGCGAGGCGTTGAATTTATGGCGAGAATTGAGAAACAGGAAGTGTCTAATACCATCCACATACATTTCCTAATTTTAATCAAACTTCATCAGATTATTCATTGTATGATGTCGATCGCAAATATGTGACTATTAGGATTCAAAGTTATAGCGCCACCAACTGGCAGCAGGAAGTGTGTCATTTTCAAAATGCTTTGAATTCAGCATCTTATTTTTACTCGATTTGCTTCAAACTTCATCAGAATAATGTTAAAACACAGCCGATATAAATCTTCTGGGGGGATATTGATATCTAAAAATATTGTTGCCGTGGCAACATGTCAAACTGGAATACTTCTCAGGTGATTTTGAGGCATATAACATGCTTAGAATTTCATCAAACTCAGAACACATATCAGTATTAGTGACAGCTAGACACTGGCACAATTTCATAAGAGGGCGTGGAAGAGGCACTCTATAGCGCCACCTTTTGTCAAAAGTTGGGGGGGTTAGTTTTAGCTACAGACACCAAACTCAGTACAAAAATTGTTCTTATCAAGACAGACAACTTTCTAATTCACAGTCATCAGCTACGACCAACAGGAAGTCGGCTATTTTGATTTGAATGTGGATTGTTTTTTACATTTAGCTGTGAATTAATGCATACTGCTCAGAGGAGAGTAACACTATACACACCAAACTTGGTCTACATGTTGAAAAAACATTGAGGAACTTAAATTGTGAATGTGTTTTGGATAGCTTGGATGGTTTTGTCGTGGTGATTTTTTTAAATGACAGTAAAAATGGAATTATTAATTTTCCTGCATTTTTAAATTCCAAACACTTCAAAACCTTTTTTCATACAGAAAAAAAAGTTATTCTGAGTAAATATGCATAGTTTCATGACTTTACAACACTGTATGGATAACATAAAATTAAAAAACTGTCAGACATCTCATCTCACTCTGTCCATCTGTTTGAGTGTGTGTGCTTAGACTTCCATTGTCTGAGAGAAATAGCGCCCCTACAGGTGCAGTTACCGGACTAAAAAAGGCATCTGAAAAAGGGAGGAGACTCTCTTTTGGTTTCACTTTTAAATCGGTTAACATACAAATAAATACTTGGATTTAATTCACACTGACAAGCTAAACCAACATATATGATTATTATCAGGTCAGGGCTCATTAATAATTGATGTGTGGTCAGTGATACGTGAGAAACAGGAGAGATGAATCACTGCTCTGAGCAGGAGCGTGTGGAATGATGAGCTCAGAAAAAAACGAGTTTATTCGTGTTTTATAGCTATTAAAAATAAAGTATTGCAGCGATATCACACAATTCACCAATTAGAGCACACCAAGAGCTAAATTCAGATGTTTTTGAACTGTTTGTGTGAAAATGAAATATTCGCGGCTGCCTATCTGAAATCACTGCCTCCGATCAGCGCGCACAGTGTCACAAGTTAAAAACAAACAAATTTATTCTTGTTTAAGAGCTATTTAAAATAAGTTATTGCCATAAATGCACACAATACATCCATTATAACACAACACGAGCTAAATGCAGGTGGTTGTGACCCGTTTATGTGCGCAAGACTGTTTGAAAGCGCGACTGGCAGAATAACATATCTGGAGCTGCAGGATTCTGCCTTTCGTCGTAAGAACGAACACATCACGGACAAGATTATTTCAAAATACATAATAGCTTGGCTAATATAAACGAAAACATCCACGTGAACATAAACTGTTGAGAAATAAATCTGAAGTGGATCTACTGGATTTTAATATTAAGTGACCGCATATACCTGCTTCTGTCTTCAATTTTAATCTATATAAAAATTAAACTCATTCATCTTGGCTGCTTTTTTAATGTGTGTACGTATTTATTTATTATTTTGCTCTAACAAGACTTAATCTATATTTAATTAGATCAATTACATTATATTTTACATTTGATTTGTCCATTTCTGCATCTAAACGCCTAAAAACCTAAAACATGCTCTATTATACTATTGTTAGCAATTTCTTTATCGTCCAATTTATCTGGTGTACACGCTTTTATTTTTATAATAAACTTGTTTGTTAGATTATACACAGTTACAGTGGTCTATAATAAATATTAACAGGTTTTATTAAAGCTGTTTAGAATGAATGTAGTAGGCTAATTTTTTGAAATGTCAATCCAAAAAAATAAAAATAAATAAATAAATAAAAAACATTGGAAAACAATAACTGTTGTAGTTTTTTATACATTTTGTATAATTTCATAGTTTATGCATTATAATAATTATAAAAACAAACAAATTTAGCCACTCACATAGAAATCTTAGGCCTTATCATTTTCTGACAGTTTTAGGGATTTTTAAAAATCCTAAAAAACCTTATTTGTGCTGCAAATAATAATTTCAAACTAATTTGATACTGACCTCTGACATCCTGTGACATGATATTTATTTGAATTTACATAATCTCATGGATGTAACAGTAAATCTGTTCAGCTCACAGATCAAGACTAAGCTGTAATGCAAGCAGAACTTTCACAAATGCTTGTAGGTCAATAAAATCATTACAAAACACTTACAAATCATTTAAGGGATTTGATAACACTGTAAAATAATGTCTAATTTGTTAAAGTTACAGTTACTAACAGATTAGAGTGACTCGTGAAGGACCAGCACCACCACCTCTTGTCCGATGGTTTGAGGAATATATTTTCCAGAATCCGGGATTAAGATTTAGGAGCTCATTTTTATTCCACCTCCTTTCCTGAAAGTCTGTCTTGCAGAATTGACTAAAAATTAATCTTCACATTAATTCCTTATTATTTTGCAATTCTTTTTGTCAGTTCTTCTTAACCTGTTTTTTTCTTCTTCTTTTCTGACCTCATGACCCAGTCAGAATTTTTTGTACAATGGTCAAGTCTTAACTTATCCATTTCTGTATTGCATTTGTGTTTGATATTTCTCATGGGTATTTCATAATTTTCGACTTTGAGTTAAAACTCTTTTTTTCAGCGCATTTCATCTGTAAAATAAAACATGCCTAATAATTCTGCACACATGAATATAAGGAGTTTTTCTCTTCCAGCTTTCCTGGACTATTGTATAGCACTCATAAATGATTAAATAAAAAATAATGGTAGTTATTAAGATTGATATGGTTTGGAATTGGTAAAATGTGCTTGGAAAAAAATCACAATAAAACAATGTTTTAATGTTTAAGTTTGGAATATTAACTGACATGAATGAATGCTATATAAATATTGTTCATGTTAACAATGTTTATAAATGAAATCTTATTGTAAAGTGTTACTAAATTTATATATATATATATATATATATATATATATATATATATATATATATATATATATATATATATTGTTCTGTGAATGTGATTTTAAAGTCTAGATGATTCGGATTAACCCTTTAACTGCCATATCCTTTAAAACCTCACTGCCAGAGGGCTATTTAGAATGCATGTGCCAGCTGGGCACAGTTTACCTGATGCCACCGGGGTGGCGATGGCATTGGTGGCTTGAGCCCGCCATCGCTGCTTGCAGCTATATTTAGGGCTCAAGCCTGGAGGGCGAGAGCCCTATTGTTTTCCTTAGGATTATTTTTTTTTTTTTTTTTTTTTATTCTTCTAATTTTTTTCTAAGGTTTCGGGGGCTTTTGGGGTCCTTAACATGCTCAAAAACTCTTGAAAATTGGCACACACCTTGGAACCTGCGGCCATTAGGGCCGGGCAGAGTCTGATACACGGGCGTGGCACAGGGGCTCTACAGCGCCCCCTGTAGTACCGAGGGCCATATATCATGCATACTTGCACGTATACATATGAAACTTGGTACATATATATAACTCATCAAACCAAACAACTTTCACACTGCATGTCATAAGCTCCGCCCAACAGGAAGTTGGCTATTTAGGGTTTTATGAAAAACACATGCTCTGGAATTTGATATACTCCTCTGAGGAACTCCACCCGTTCACCTCAAAACTCGGTGAACACGATCTCAAGACATTGGGGATGCTAAATTGCGAAGAGATTTTTGATATCTCGAACGGTTTGCCCGTGGCGAGGCGTTGAAATTATGGCGAGAAATGAGAAACAGGAAATGTATAATAACATCCACATACATTTGCTGAATTTGATCAAACTTAATTGGTTTGTTCGTTGTATGATACCGATCGTATATATGTGACTTTTAGGAGTCAAAGTTATAGCGCCACCAACTGGCAGCAGGAAGTGAATCATTTTCAGAACGCTTTGAATTCAGCATCTTATTTTTACTTGATTTGCTTCAAACCTCATCAGAATAATGACAAAACACGGCCGAAGACAATCTGTCGTGGGGATATTTATATCTAATATAGTGTTGCCATGGCAACGTGTCAAACTTGAATGTTCTGTTCTGGTGATTTTTAGGCAGACAACAAGCTCAGATTTACATGAAACTCGAAACAGATATCAGTATTAAAGATAGCTAGACCATGGCAAAAGCTTTTAAAAGGGCGTGGAAGAGGCACTCTATAGCGCCACCTTTTGTCAAAAGTGGGGGGATTAGTTTTAGCTACAGACACCAAACTTGGTACATAAATTGTTCTTATCAAGACGGACAACTTTCTAATTCGCAGTCATAAGCTACGACCAACAGGAAGTTGGCTATTTTGACTTGAATATGGATTTTTGGGAATTTTCTTTTGTGAATTAATGCATACTCCTCCCAGGGGAAGTACACTATACACACCAAACTTTGTCTACATTAAGAAAAACCATTGAGGAACTTAAATTGCGAACGGATTTTGGTTAGCTTGAACGGTTTTGTCGTGGTGAATTTTTGAAATGACAGTAAAAAGGGAAACATTAATTGTCTTGTATGTTTAAATTGCAGCTTCCAAACACTTCAAAGCATTTTTTCATACAAAGATCAAATCATTCTGAGGAAATATGCATAGTTTCACGACTTTACAACACTGTATGGATAAAAGAAAATTAAAAAACTGTCAGACTTCTCAACATGATCTCACTCTGGCCACCCTGTCTGTGTGAGGCAAGGGAGGGGGAGAGGGAGGGGGAGTGTGAGGGGGTTGGTGACTGTGACAGTGTGTGTGGACTGTAGGGAGGGGCTGTCTGGCAGAGAGAGAGAGAGAGAGACCTAATCATCCCTTTAATAATCAGGAAAAAAAAAATCTGTATTTTAAATTGTTATTGTTTTTGTTGTTGCTAATGGTGGTGTTTTTTCCTTTCATTACAGGTTAAGAAATCTCTTAGGCCTTATCCTTTTCTGACAGTTTTAGGGATTTAAAAACATCCTAAGAACCCTAATTTGTGCTGCAAATAATAATTTCAAACTCATTTGATACTGACCTATGACAACCTGTGACGTGACATGACATTTATTAATCTCATTGATGTAACAGTAAAACTCTTCAACTGACAGATTAAGCTGCAATGCAAGCAAAACTATTTCACAAATGCTTATAGGTCATTAAAATCATTACAAAACACTAATACATTATTTAAGGATTTGGTAACACTGTAAAATAATGTCTAATTTGTTAACATTAGTATATGCAATGGTAACACTTTATAATAATTGCACTCATTAGCTAAGCATTAGTAAATAGTTCATGATTATAAAGCCTTTTCCCTTAATAATAGTCATTATTAAGCAGGAATACATCTATAAATAAATTGTTCTTGGTTTAAAAGCACATATATTACAAAGGAGATTAAAGTCTCAGTTGTCTTATAAAATAAATAAATAAACACAACCCAGTTTGATTCAGAATTCAGAAATATTTATTTCAAGATGCAATAAAAGGAAACTGTACACTTGAATAGCTTTTATGCGATTCTTGAAGGATTAGCATCACCTCCTCTTGTAAGATGGTTTGAGGAATATATCTTCGAGATTGTACCGCCGCTCCCTATATGCATAGTAGGGCACCAACTCCCAGAGGGGGCACCATCCCAGTTGCTCAAAAAAAAAAAAAAAAAAAACATGCGCCATTCTCCCATCCGCGCTCACGACCGCTCACACCTCATGTTTGCGGATGAATGTTCGTAATTGATGGATGGACATCTATGCCTGGGTATAGGACATCAGCAATCCGGCACAGAGAAAAGAAAACTAAAGAAAATAAAACAGGCATAAAGTTGTCTTGACATTGGACTTTCTAGAGTCTCAAATTTAGGGACCGTCTCTAAAGTTACATGTGATATTGATATACACTTTTCTAACGTCAGTAGCATTTGAAGAGAATGACTTACAGTCATAAAAACAACTGTAATTGTTCATCTAGGTGACAGCTATAATGCACAATTAAATTGAATGTTTGATATTTATTACAACAAACTGTGAGTCATATGTAAATTATGCTACTTTTTCACATGGGCTCAAATGCAAATTTGAAGCTCAATAGCATTTGAGAAGAAAGACTTGCAGTCATAAAACAATTGTAATGTGTTCATATAGGTGTCAGCTACAATGCACACCTTATACATTTTTTATAGATATTAAAATAAAGTGTTACTAAAGTTATATATATTGTTCTGTGTATGTGATTTCAAAGTCTAGATTGGTCGGATTAACCCTTTAACTGCCGCATCCCTTAAAACTTGATTGTCAGAGGGTTACTGTAAATGCTTATGCCCGCTGGGCACAGTTATCCTGATGCCACCGGGGTGGCGTTGCACTGATGGCTTGAGCCCGACATCGCTGCTTGCAGCTATATTTATTATTATTATTATTATTATTATTATTATTTTTTTCCAACGTCTCGGGGGCTTTTGGGGCCCTTAACGTGCTTAAAAAGTCTTGAAAATTGGCACACAGATTGGAACCTGCGGCCATTAGGGCCGGGCAGAGACTGATACACGGGCGTGGCACAGGGGCTCTACAGCGCCCCCTGGAATATGGAGGGCCATATATCATACATTCTTGCTCGTAGACGTATGAAACTCGGTACACATATAAATCTCATCAATCCAAACAACTTTTGTATTGCATATCATAGGCTCCGCCCAACAGGAAGTTGGCTATTTAGGGTTTAGTATTCAAATTTTTCGTCAAAGTTGTGGGGGCTTTTGGGGTCCTTAACATACTCAAAAACTCTTGAAAATTTGCGCACACTTTGGAATCTGTGGCCTTTAGGAGCCTGCAGAGGCTGGGACCCGGGCGTGGCACAGGGGCTCTACGGCGCCCCCTGGAACACAGTCATAAATGTTGATGTATAGCTCACACATACTTGCACATATTCATATGAAACTCAGTACACATATAGATCTCATCGTGCCGAACAACTTTCGTATTGCATGTCATAGGCTCCGCCCATCAGGAAGTCAGCTATTTAGAGTTATGTAAAAAGCGCATGCTCTGGAATTTGAAATACTTGTCATAGGTTTTTTTCTCGATTGCCGCCAAACTCGGTCAACGTGATCTCAAGACACTGGGGATGAAAAATTGCCAGGGGATTTTTGATATCTCGAACGGTTTGCTCGTGGCGAGGCGTTGAAATTATGGCGAGAAATGAGAAACAGGAAGTGTCTAATACCGTCCACATACATTTCCTGATTTTAATCAAACTTCATCAGATTATTCGTTGTATGATGTCGATCGCATATATGTGACTATTAGGAGTCAAAGTTATAGCGCCACCAACTGGCAGAAGGAAGTGTGTCATTTTCAAAATGATTTGAATTCAGCATCTTATTATTACTCGATTTGCTTCAAACTTCATCAGAATAATGTTAAAACACAGCCGATATAAATCTGCAAGGGGGATATTGATATCTAAAAAATTGTTGGCGTGGCAACATGTCAAACTGGAATACTTCTCAGGTGATTTTGAGGCAAATAACATACTTAGAATTTCACAAAACTCTGAACACACATCAGTATTTCTGATAGGAACTTAAATTGTGAATGGATTTTGGATAGCTTGAATGGTTTTGCCGTGGTGATTTTTTTAAATGACCTTACAAAGGGAATCATTATTGTATTTTTAAATTGCAGCTTCCAAACACGTCAAATAATTTTTTCATACAGATGAAAAAGTCATTCTGAGGAAATATGCATAGTTTAACGACTTTACAACACTGTATGGATAACAGAAAATTAAAAAACTGTCAGACATCTCATCTCACTCTGTCCCTCTGTTTGAGTATATGTGCTTCAGACTTCCATTGTCTGAGAGAAATAGCGCCCCTACAGGTTCAATTCCCGGACTTTTACTTTCACTTTTAAATCGGTTAAAAATACAAACAAATACTTAGATTTAATTCACACTGACAAGCTAAACCAACATATCTGATTATTACCGGTTCAGGGCTCATGGATAAATTATTTCTGGCCAGAGATACGTGAGAAATAGGAGAGATGAATCACCGCTGTGATCACGAGAGTCTGGAGTAAAGAGCTCAGAGAAAACGAATTTATTCCTGTTTTAAAGCTTTTAAAAATAAATTATTACAGCGATATCACACAATCAACCAATTAGAACACACCAAGAGCTAAATTCAGATGTTTTTGAACTGTTTGTGTGAAAATGAAATATTTGTGGCTGCCTATCTAAAATCACCGCTCCGATCAGCGCGTACAGTGTCGAGCTCAAAACAAACGAATTTATTCTTGTTTAAGAGCTTTTTTAAATAAAATATTACCACAAATGCACACAATAAACCCATTGTAACACTACAAAAGCTAAATGCAGGTGTTTGTGACCCGTTTAAGTGTGCAAGACTATTTGAAAGCGCGACTGGCAGAATAACATATCTCTCGAGCTGCAGGATTCTGTCTTTCGTCGTACGAACGAACACATCACGGACAAGATTATTTCAAAATACATAATAGCTTGGCGAATATAAACGAAAACAGCCACGTGAACATAAACTGGATCTACTGGATTTGAATATTAAAGTGACCACATTTACCACTTGCTTCTGTCTTCAATTTTAATCTATATAAAAAAGGAAACTCATTCGACTTGGCTGCTTTTTTAATGTGTGCGTATTTATTTATTTACCTTTTTATACATTTTGTATAATTTCATAGTTTGTGTATTACAATTATAAAAACAAAAATAAATTTAGCCACTCACATAGAAATAGCTTAGGCCTTAACCTTTTTCTGACAGTTTTAGGGATTTTTAAAAATCCTAAAAAAAACTTATTTGTGCTGCAAATAATAATTTCAAACTCATTTGATACTGACCTATGACATCCTGTGACATTATATTTATTTGAATTTACATAATCTCATAGATGTAACAGTAAATCTGTTCAGCTCACAGATCAATACTAAGCTGTAATGCAAGCAGAACTTTCACAAATGCTTATGAGTCATTTAAGGATTTGATAACACTGTAAAATAATGTCTAATTTGTTAACATTAGCAAATGCATTGATAACACTTTATAATAACTGCACTCATTAGTAAATAGTCAGTTCATGCTTTATAAAGCCTTGTCCCAATATTAATAGTCAGTAGTAAGCAGTTTATAAATACAGCTATAAATAGCTTGTCCTTGGTTTATAAGCACATTTATTAAAAAGGAGAGTAAAGGGTCAGTTATCTTCCTATGAAAAATAAAAGATAAAAATAAACAAACAACAACACAGATTGATACAGAACTCAGAAATTTTATTGTGGATTTATGATAAAATCAGCCTGTAAATGAATTCATACTCCTCCTCATACTACTCCATACTCCTATTTCAACATGATGCCAATATACTGAGATATTAAATTGTGAATGGGTTTAGGATAGCTTAAATGGTGTTGCCATAGAGATTTATTAAAGTAACATAAAAAATACAATAGTTATTTTACTATATCTTTAAAATTTTTCATTCTAACTCTTCATAATTTTTTATATAAGTAGAAGTCCTTATTTGAAGGAAGCACAGTAAGTTTCATAGCTTTATCATTTTCAAGAGCCAGCATAAAATTAAAACTATCATAACTTATAAATCAAGCTTGCAATTCTTAGTACCAATAATGGCCACCAGAGGGAGCTATAGGATTACTTTTAAATAATTATTGGAGAAACGAGTATGATTTAAATAATTTATAGAAATCTTTCAAATAAAATAATATGTATTTTAGGAATTTTACTGATAAAATGACCCTCACTTAATTAGAATAACAAGCTGAAGTATTGTGAACCGTATATTAAGAATAATTCTTTACAGGCTTTATGGACAGATACGTTTTAAGTGACTCTTGAAGGTTCAGCACCACATCCTCTTTTACCACTGTTTAAAGAATTAATCTTACAGAACAGGTGTGAATGAATTTTGGATAGCTTGAATGGTTTTGTCGTGGTGATTTTTTTAAATAATAGTAAAAAAGGAACCAGTAAAAAAAGTGCAGCTTCTAAACACTTCAAAAAAATGTACACATAGAAGACAAGTCATTCTGAGGAAATATGCATAGTTTCATGACTATACAACATTATATGGATGACAGAAAATTAAAAAACATACATCTGATGTCACTCTGTCCCTCTGTCACTGTGTGTGTGTGTTTGTGTGTGTTTTAAGTGAATTAGGTGTGAAACTATCAGTGAGCATTTAGTCTCCAGCGCCAACATTTTACAGAACTGACACTTTCCTGGAGTCTCAGAATTACAATGTGTCAGGTTCTGAGAGATCTAAGATTCCAAAAAAATATTTAATTAGAATACCATGAAGTATTGTGAAATACTATATATTAAGACTTTATATATAGGCTTAATGAACAGATTAGAGTGACTCGTGAAGGAACAGCACCACCTCCTCTTGTTTGATGGTTTGAGGAATATATCTTCCAGAATCCGGGATTAAGATTTAGGAGCTCATTTTTATTCCACCTCCTTTCCTGAAAGTCTGTCTTGCAGAATTGACTAAAAATTAATCTTCACATTAATTCCTAATTCTTTTGCAATTCTTTTGTCAGTTCTTCTTGACCTGTTTTTCTCTTCCAGCTTTCCTGGACTATTGTATAGCACTCATAAATGATTAAATAAAAAAAAAATGGTAGTTATTAAGATTGATATGGTTTGGAATTGGTAAAATGTGCTTGGAAAAAAATCACAATAAAACAATGTTTTAATGTTTAAGTTTGGAATATTAACTGACATGAATGAATGCTATATAAATATTGTTCATGTTAACATAATGTTTATAAATGAAATCTTATTGTAAAGTGTTACTAAAGTTATATATATATATATATATATATATTGTTCTGTGAATGTGATTTTAAAGTCTAGATGATTCGGATTAACCCTTTAACTGCCATATCAAGTTCAAGTTCAAGTTCAAGTTCAATTTATTTGTATAGCGCATTTACAACAGCCTCCTGGCTGACCAAAGTGCTTTAACATAAGAGCAAGAATATTACACATACATACAAATAGACCAGACAAAAAATTTAAAACCACCCATTTCAAAATGTAGCATAACACAGTAGTCAGTACACTAAGGAAAATAAAAAAGTTTTTAGCAAAGATTTAAAAATAGACAAGGAAGGGGCCAGTCTGATCTCTAAAGGCAGGGTATTCCAGAGTCGTGGCCCAGCCACTGCAAATGCACGCTCCCCTCTACGCTCCCCTCTATCCTTTAAAACCTCACTGCCAGAGGGATATTGTGAATGCATGTGCCCGCTGGGCACAGTTTACCTGATGCCACCGGGGTGGTGATGGCATTGGTGGCTTGAGCCCGCCATCGCTGCTTGCAGCTATATTTAGGGCTCAAGCCCAAAGGGCGAGAGGCCTATTGTTTTCCTTAGGATTATTTTTTATTATTATTATTATTATTATTATTATTATTATTATTATTATTATTATTATTTTCCAACGTCTCGGGGGCTTTTGGGGCCCTTAACGTGCTTAAAAAGTCTTGAAAATTGGCACACAGATTGGAACCTGCGGCCATTAGGGCCGGGCAGAGACTGATACACGGGCGTGGCACAGGGGCTCTACAGCGCCCCCTGGAATATGGAGGGCCATATATCATACATTCTTGCTCGTAGACGTATGAAACTCGGTACACATATAAATCTCATCAATCCAAACAACTTTTGTATTGCATATCATAGGCTCCGCCCAACAGGAAGTTGGCTATTTAGGGTTTAGTATTCAAATTTTTCGTCAAAGTTGTGGGGGCTTTTGGGGTCCTTAACATACTCAAAAACTCTTGAAAATTTGCGCACACTTTGGAATCTGTGGCCTTTAGGAGCCTGCAGAGGCTGGGACCCGGGCGTGGCACAGGGGCTCTACGGCGCCCCCTGGAACACAGTCAGAAATGTTGATGTATAGCTCACACATACTTGCACATATTCATATGAAACTCAGTACACATATAGATCTCATCGTGCCGAACAACTTTCGTATTGCATGTCATAGGCTCCGCCCATCAGGAAGTCAGCTATTTAGAGTTATGTAAAAAGCGCATGCTCTGGAATTTGAAATACTTGTCATAGGTTTTTTTCTCGATTGCCGCCAAACTCGGTCAACGTGATCTCAAGACACTGGGGATGAAAAATTGCCAGGGGATTTTTGATATCTCGAACGGTTTGCTCGTGGCGAGGCGTTGAAATTATGGCGAGAAATGAGAAACAGGAAGTGTCTAATACCGTCCACATACATTTCCTGATTTTAATCAAACTTCATCAGATTATTCGTTGTATGATGTCGATCGCATATATGTGACTATTAGGAGTCAAAGTTATAGCGCCACCAACTGGCAGAAGGAAGTGTGTCATTTTCAAAATGATTTGAATTCAGCATCTTATTATTACTCGATTTGCTTCAAACTTCATCAGAATAATGTTAAAACACAGCAGATATAAATCTGCAAGGGGGATATTGATATCTAAAAAATTGTTGGCGTGGCAACATGTCAAACTGGAATACTTCTCAGGTGATTTTGAGGCAAATAACATACTTAGAATTTCACAAAACTCTGAACACACATCAGTATTTCTGATAGGAACTTAAATTGTGAATGGATTTTGGATAGCTTGAATGGTTTTGCCGTGGTGATTTTTTTAAATGACCTTACAAAGGGAATCATTATTGTATTTTTAAATTGCAGCTTCCAAACACGTCAAATAATTTTTTCCTACAGATGAAAAAGTCATTCTGAGGAAATATGCATAGTTTAACGACTTTACAACACTGTATGGATAACAGAAAATTAAAAAACTGTCAGACATCTCATCTCACTCTGTCCCTCTGTTTGAGTGTGTGTGCTTAGACTTCCATTGTCTGAGAGAAAATGCGCCCCTACAGGTTCAATTCCCGAACTTTTACTTTCACTTTTAAATCGGTTAAAAATACAAACAAATACTTAGATTTAATTCACACTGACAAGCTAAACCAACATATCTGATTATTACCGGTTCAGGGCTCATGGATAAATTATTTCTGGCCAGAGATACGTGAGAAATAGGAGAGATGAATCACCGCTGTGATCACGAGCGTCTGGAGTAAAGAGCTCAGAGAAAACGAATTTATTCCTGTTTTAAAGCTTTTAAAAATAAATTATTACAGCGATATCACACAATCAACCAATTAGAACACACCAAGAGCTAAATTCAGATGTTTTTGAACTGTTTGTGTGAAAATGAAATATTTGTGGCTGCCTATCAGAAATCACCGCCTCCGATCAGCGCGTACAGTGTCCAGCTCAAAACAAACGAATTTATTCTTGTTTAAGAGCTTTTTTAAATAAAATATTACCACAAATGCACACAATAAACCCATTGTAACACTACAAGAGCTAAATGCAGGTGTTTGTGACCTGTTTAAGTGTGCAAGACTATTTGAAAGCGCGACTGGCAGAATAACATATATCTCTGGAGCTGCAGGATTCTGTCTTTCGTCGTACGAACGAACACATCACGGACAAGATTATTTCAAAATACATAATAGCTTGGCGAATATAAACGAAAACAGCCACGTGAACATAAACTGGATCTACTGGATTTGAATATTAAAGTGACCACATTTACCACTTGCTTCTGTCTTCAATTTTAATCTATATAAAAAAGGAAACTCATTCGACTTGGCTGCTTTTTTAATGTGTGCGTATTTATTTATTTACCTTTTTATACATTTTGTATAATTTCATAGTTTGTGTATTACAATTATAAAAACAAAAATAAATTTAGCCACTCACATAGAAATAGCTTAGGCCTTAACCTTTTTCTGACAGTTTTAGGGATTTTTAAAAATCCTAAAAAAACCTTATTTGTGCTGCAAATAATAATTTCAAACTCATTTGATACTGACCTATGACATCCTGTGACATTATATTTATTTGAATTTACATAATCTCATAGATGTAACAGTAAATATGTTCAGCTCACAGATCAATACTAAGCTGTAATGCAAGCAGAACTTTCACAAATGCTTATGAGTCATTTAAGGATTTGATAACACTGTAAAATAATGTCTAATTTGTTAACATTAGCAAATTCATTGATAACACTTTATAATAACTGCACTCATTAGTAAATAGTCAGTTCATGCTTTATAAAGCCTTGTCCCAATATTAATAGTCAGTAGTAAGCAGTTTATAAATACAGCTATAAATAGCTTGTCCTTGGTTTATAAGCACATTTATTAAAAAGGAGAGTAAAGGGTCAGTTATCTTCCTATGAAAAATAAAAGATAAAAATAAACAAACAACAACAACACAGATTGATACAGAACTCAGAAATTTTATTGTGGATTTATGATAAAATCAGCCTGTAAATGAATTCATACTCCTCCTCATACTACTCCATACTCCTTTTTCAACATGATGCCAATATACTGAGATGTTAAATTGTGAATGGGTTTAGGATAGCTTAAATGGTGTTGCCATAGAGATTTATTAAAGTAACATAAAAAATACAATAGTTATTTTACTATATCTTTAAAATTTTTCATTCTAACTCTTCATAATTTTTTATATAAGTAGAAGTCCTCATTTGAAGGAAGCACAGTAAGTTTCATAGCTTTATCATTTTCAAGAGCCAGCATAAAATTAAAACTATCATAACTTATAAATCAAGCTTGCAATTCTTAGTACCTATAATGGCCACCAGAGGGAGCTATAGGATTACTTTTAAATAATTATTGGAGAAACGAGTATGATTTAAATAATTTATAGAAATCTTTCAAATAAAATAATATGTATTTTAGGAATTTTACTGATAAAATGACCCTCACTTAATTAGAATAACAAGCTGAAGTATTGTGAACTGTATATTAAGAATAATTCTTAATAGGCTTTATGGACAGATACGTTTTAAGTGACTCTTGAAGGTTCAGCACCACATCCTCTTTTACCACTGTTTAAAGAATTAATCTTACAGAACAGGTGTGAATGAATTTTGGATAGCTTGAATGGTTTTGTCGTGGTGATTTTTTGAAATAATAGTAAAAAAGGAACCAGTAAAAAAAAGTGCAGCTTCTAAACACTTCAAAAAAATGTACACATAGAAGACAAGTCATTCTGAGGAAATATGCATAGTTTCATGACTATACAACATTATATGGATGACAGAAAATTAAAAAACATACATCTGATGTCACTCTGTCCCTCTGTCACTGTGTGTGTGTGTTTGTGTGTGTTTTAAGTGAATTAGGTGTGAAACTATCAGGGAGCATTTAGTCTCCAGCGCCAACATTTTACAGAACTGCCACTTTCCTGGAGTCTCAGAATTACAATGTGTCAGGTTCTGAGAGATCTAAGATTCCAAAAAAATATTTAATTAGAATACCATGAAGTATTGTGAAATACTATATATTAAGACTTTATATATAGGCTTAATGAACAGATTAGACTGACTCGTGAAGGACCAGCACCACCTCCTCTTGTTTGATGGTTTGAGGAATATATCTTCCAGAATCCGGGATTAAGATTTAGGAGCTCATTTTTATTCCACCTCCTTTCCTGAAAGTCTGTCTTGCAGAATTGACTAAAAATTAATCTTCACATTAATTCCTAATTCTTTTGCAATTCTTTTGTCAGTTCTTCTTGACCTGTTTTTCTCTTCCAGCTTTCCTGGACTATTGTATAGCACTCATAAATGATTAAATAAAAAATAATGGTAGTTATTAAGATTGATATGGTTTGGAATTGGTAAAATGTGCTTGGAAAAAAATCACAATAAAACAATGTTTTAATGTTTAAGTTTGGAATATTAACTGACATGAATGAATGCTATATAAATATTGTTCATGTTAACATAATGTTTATAAATGAAATCTTATTGTAAAGTGTTACTAAAGTTATATATATATATATATATATATATATATATTGTTCTGTGAATGTGATTTTAAAGTCTAGATGATTCGGATTAACCCTTTAACTGCCATATCAAGTTCAAGTTCTAGTTCAAGTTCAATTTATTTGTATAGCGCATTTACAACAGCCTCCTGGCTGACCAAAGTGCTTTAACATAAGAGCAAGAATATTACACATACATAAAAATAGACCAGACAAAAAATTTAAAACCACCCATTTCAAAATGTAGCATAACACAGTAGTCAGTACACTAAGGAAAATAAAAAAGTTTTTAGCAAAGATTTAAAAATAGACAAGGAAGGGGCCAGTCTGATCTCTAAAGGCAGGGTATTCCAGAGTCGTGGCCCAGCCACTGCAAATGCACGCTCCCCTCTACGCTCCCCTCTATCCTTTAAAACCTCACTGCCAGAGGGATATTGTGAATGCATGTGCCCGCTGGGCACAGTTTACCTGATGCCACCGGGGTGGTGATGGCATTGGTGGCTTGAGCCCGCAATCGCTGCTTGCAGCTATATTTATTAGGGCCCGAGCACCGATGGTGTGAGGACCCTCTTGGAATTGCTCCGTTTATTATTATTATTATTATTATTATTATACTTCTCCAAAATGAATCGCATTTTTGAGGGCCTAAACATACTCAAAAAGTCATGAAACTTTGCACACACCTCAGAACTGGCGAAAATTTACATCTGATATGGGTTTCAGAAGTGGGTGTGGCAAAATGGCTCGACAGCGCCACCTATACACGTTCAACGGTGTGCGCCTCGAGCTATGTTTCACGTACATGTATGAAAATCGGTACACATGTGTAACTCTCCAGTACCTACAAAAAAGTCTCTTAGAGCAAAATTCTAAACCCAACAGGAAGTCGGTTATTTCTAATATTATGAGCAAATTTTGTGTCATTTTTGCCATTTCCATGCGTTGTATTTTAACGAACTCCTCCTAGAGACTTATTCAGATCAACACCAAGTTTGGTATGCCTAATCTAAAGGCCTTTGCGATGTTAAATTGCGAAGCTTTTGAGTTTTCGTTAATGGTCGTGTCCGTGGCGGCCTGGCGAATTTCGATGATTCGCCATGAAACAGGAAGTTGCTATAACTCAGACATACAATGACCAATCTGCCCCAAACTTCACATGTTTGATGAGTCTCCTGACCTGAACAGATTGACATGCCCATATTCAGTTATAGTCATAGCGCCACCTATTGGCAACAGGAAGTGACATATTTTACACTGCGATGAACTACTCCTAGAAATTTTATGACATCAATGTATTTTTTGTGGTCAGTCTAATCTAAAGGCCTGTGCGATGTTAAGTTTTGAAGATCTTGAGTTTTCGTTAAAAGGCGTGTCCATGGCGCCGTCACGAAGTTCGATGTCTCGCCATGGGAATAAAAGATGTTATAACTCAGGCATAAAATGTCCGATCTTCCCCAAACTTCACATGTGTGATAAGAGTCCTGGCCTGAACACATCTGAAGGCCAAAATTCCATCAGGTGTGGCAAAATGGCTCGATAGCGCCACCTATACATTTTCAACAGAGTGCGCCTCGAGCTATGTTTCACGTACATGTACAAAAATCGGTAAACACATGTAACACACCAATACCTACAAAAAAGTCTCTTGGTACGAAATCCGAATCCCAACAGGAAGTCGGTTATTTAGAATTTTCTCTGCAAAATTGGCGTTGTTTTTGCCATTTTCAGGGGTTGTACTTTAACGAACTCCTCCTAGAGATTTATTCAGATCAACACCAAACCTGGTCAGTGTAATCTTAAGCCCTTTGCAATGTTAAATTGCGAAGATCTTTAGATTTCGTTAAAGGGCGTGTCCATGGCGGCCTGACAAATTTCGATGTTTCGCCATGAAAAAGGAAGTTGCTGTAACTCAGTCATACAATGTCCAATCTGCCCCAAACTTCACATGTTAGATAAAACTTCTGCCCTTAACAGATCTACATGCCCACATTCAGTTATAGTCCTAGCGCCACCTATTGGCAACAGGAAGTGACATGTTTTATGCTGCGACAAACTACTCCTATAATTTTCTTGAGATTAACATATATTTTGTGGTCAGTCTAATCTAAAGGCCTGTGCAATGTTAACATTTGGAGATCTTGAGTTTTTGTTAAAGGGCGTTTCCATGGCGCCATGACAAAATTTGATGTCTTGCCACAGCAAGAGAAGTTGTTGTAACTCAAGCATAAAATGTTCAATCTTCCCCAAACTTCACATGTTTGATAAGAGTCCTGGCCTGAACACATCTGAAGGCCAATATTCCATTATGATAGCGCCACCTGCTGGCAACGGTAAGATTGGCACATATATGGGATATACTTTGATATATTCCACTTATATTTAGGACATTAAATGCATATTTCTCAACGTTCACCTTTTTACTAAAGCCACACAATGGCGGTGAGCCCGGGTGCGAGGGCCCGTTCATCGCTGCTTGCAGCTTTAATTATTATTATTATTATTATTATTATTTTTTTCCAACGTCTCGGGGGCTTTTGGGGCCCTTAACGTGCTTAAAAAGTCTTGAAAATTGGCACACAGATTGGAACCTGCGGCCATTAGGGCCGGGCAGAGACTGATACACGGGCGTGGCACAGGGGCTCTACAGCGCCCCCTGGAATATGGAGGGCCATATATCATACATTCTTGCTCGTAGACGTATGAAACTCGGTACACATATAAATCTCATCAATCCAAACAACTTTTGTATTGCATATCATAGGCTCCGCCCAACAGGAAGTTGGCTATTTAGGGTTTAGTATTCAAATTTTTCGTCAAAGTTGTGGGGGCTTTTGGGGTCCTTAACATACTCAAAAACTCTTGAAAATTTGCGCACACTTTGGAATCTGTGGCCTTTAGGAGCCTGCAGAGGCTGGGACCCGGGCGTGGCACAGGGGCTCTACGGCGCCCCCTGGAACACAGTCAGAAATGTTGATGTATAGCTCACACATACTTGCACATATTCATATGAAACTCAGTACACATATAGATCTCATCGTGCCGAACAACTTTCGTATTGCATGTCATAGGCTCCACCCAACAGGAAGTCAGCTATTTAGAGTTATGTAAAAAGCGCATGCTCTGGAATTTGAAATACTTGTCATAGGTTTTTTTCTCGATTGCCGCCAAACTCGGTCAACATGATCTCAAGACACTGGGGATGAAAAATTGCCAGGGGATTTTTGATATCTCGAACGGTTTGCTCGTGGCGAGGCGTTGAAATTATGGCGAGAAATTAGAAACAGGAAATGTCTAATACCATCCACATACATTTCCTGATTTTAATCAAACTTCATCAGATTATTCGTTGTATGATGTCGATCGCATATATGTGACTATTAGGAGTCAAAGTTATAGCGCCACCAACTGGCAGCAGGAAGTGTGTCATTTTCAAAATGATTTGAATTCAGCATCTTATTATTACTCGATTTGCTTCAAACTTCATCAGAATAATGTTAAAACACAGCTGATATAAATCTGCAAGGGGGATATTGATATCTAAAAAATTGTTGCCGTGGCAACATGTCAAACTGGAATACTTCTCAGGTGATTTTGAGGCAAATAACATACTTAGAATTTCACAAAACTCTGAACACACATCAGTATTTCTAATAGGAACTTAAATTGTGAATGGATTTTGGATAGCTTGAATGGTTTTGCCGTGGTGATTTTTTTAAATGACCTTACAAAGGGAATCATTATTGTATTTTTAAATTGCAGCTTCCAAACACGTCAAATAATTTTTTCATACAGATGAAAAAGTCATTCTGAGGAAATATGCATAGTTTCACGACTTTACAACACTGTATGGATAACAGAAAATTAAAAAAAACTGTCAGACATCTCATCTCATCTCACTCTGTCCCTCTGTTTGAGTATATGTGCTTCAGACTTCCATTGTCTGAGAGAAATAGCGCCCCTACAGGTTCAATTCCCGGACTTTTACTTTCACTTTTAAATCTTTTAAATACAAACAAATACTTAGATTTAATTCACACTGACAAGCTAAACCAACATATCTGATTATTACCGGTTCAGGGCTCATGGATAAATTATTTCTGGCCAGAGATACGTGAGAAATAGGAGAGATGAATCACCGCTGTGATCACGAGCGTCTGGAGTAAAGAGCTCAGAGAAAACGAATTTATTCCTGTTTTAAAGCTTTTAAAAATAAATTATTACAGCGATATCACACAATCAACCAATTAGAACACACCAAGAGCTAAATTAAGATGTTTTTGAACTGTTTGTGTGAAAATGAAATATTTGCAGCTGCCTATCTGAAATCACGCCTCCGATCAGCGCGTACAGTGTCCAGCTCAAAACAAACGAATTTATTCTTGTTTAAGAGCTTTTTTAAATAAAATATTACCACAAATGCACACAATAAACCCATTGTAACACAACAAGAGCTAAATGCAGGTGTTTGTGACCTGTTTAAGTGCGCAAGACTATTTGAAAGCGCGACTGGCAGAATAACATATATCTCTCGAGCTGCAGGATTCTGCCGTTCGTCGTACGAACGAACACATAACGGACAAGATTATTTCAAAATACATAATAGCTTGGCGAATATAAACGAAAACAGCCACGTGAACATAAACTGGATCTACTGGATTTGAATATTAAAGTGACCACATTTACCACTTGCTTCTGTCTTCAATTTTAATCTATATAAAAAAGGAAACTCATTCGACTTGGCTGCTTTTTTAATGTGTGCGTATTTATTTATTTACCTTTTTATACATTTTGTATAATTTCATAGTTTGTGTATTACAATTATGAAAACAAAAATAAATTTAGCCACTCACATAGAAATAGCTTAGGCCTTAACCTTTTTCTGTCAGTTTTAGGGATTTTTAAAAATCCTAAAAAAAACTTATTTGTGCTGCAAATAATAATTTCAAACTCATTTGATACTGACCTATGACATCCTGTGACATTATATTTATTTGAATTTACATAATCTCATGGATGTAACAGTAAATCTGTTCAGTTCACAGATCAATACTAAGCTGTAATGCAAGCAGAACTTTCACAAATGCTTATGAGTCATTTAAGGATTTGATAACACTGTAAAATAATGTCTAATTTGTTAACATTAGCAAATTCATTGATAACACTTTATAATAACTGCACTCATTAGTAAATAGTCAGTTCATGCTTTATAAAGCCTTGTCCCAATATTAATAGTCAGTAGTAAGCAGTTTATAAATACAGCTATAAATAGCTTGTCCTTGGTTTATAAGCACATTTATTAAAAATGAGAGTAAGTTATCTTCCTATGAAAAATAAAAGATAAAAATAAACAAACAACAACACAGATTGATACAGAACTCAGAAATTTTATTGTGGATTTATGATAAAATCAGCCTGTAAATGAATTCATACTCCTCCTCATACTACTCCATACTCCTTTTTCAACATGATGCCAATATACTGAGATGTTAAATTGTGAATGGGTTTAGGATAGCTTAAATGGTGTTGCCATAGAGATTTATTAAAGTAACATTAAAAATACAATAGTTATTTTACTATATCTTTAAAATTTTTCATTCTAACTCTTCATAATTTTTTATATAAGTAGAAGTCCTCATTTGAAGGAAGCACAGTAAGTTTCATAGCTTTATCATTTTCAAGAGCCAGCATAAAATTAAAACTATCATAACTTATAAATCAAGCTTGCAATTCTTAGTACCTATAATGGCCACCAGAGGGAGCTATAGGATTACTTTTAAATAATTATTGGAGAAACGAGTATGATTTAAATAATTTATAGAAATCTTTCAAATAAAATAATATGTATTTTAGGAATTTTACTGATAAAATGACCCTCACTTAATTAGAATAACAAGCTGAAGTATTGTGAACTGTATATTAAGAATAATTCTTAATAGGCTTTATGGACAGATACGTTTTAAGTGACTCTTGAAGGTTCAGCACCACATCCTCTTTTACCACTGTTTAAAGAATTAATCTTACAGAACAGGTGTGAATGAATTTTGGATAGCTTGAATGGTTTTGTCGTGGTGATTTTTTGAAATAATAGTAAAAAAGGAACCAGTAAAAAAAAGTGCAGCTTCTAAACACTTCAAAAAAATGTACACATAGAAGACAAGTCATTCTGAGGAAATATGCATAGTTTCATGACTATACAACATTATATGGATGACAGAAAATTAAAAAACATACATCTGATGTCACTCTGTCCCTCTGTCACTGTGTGTGTGTGTTTGTGTGTGTGTTAAGTGAATTAGGTGTGAAACTATCAGGGAGCATTTAGTCTCCAGCGCCAACATTTTACAGAACTGCCACTTTCCTGGAGTCTCAGAATTACAATGTGTCAGGTTCTGAGAGATCTAAGATTCCAAAAAATTATTTAATTAGAATACCATGAAGTATTGTGAAATACTATATATTAAGACTTTATATATAGGCTTAATGAACAGATTAGAGTGACTCGTGAAGGACCAGCACCACCTTCTCTTGTCCGATGGTTTGAGGAATATATCTTCCAGAATCTGGGATTAAGATTTAGGAGCTCATTTTTATTCCACCTCCTTTCCTGAAAGTCTGTCTTGCAGAATTGACTAAAAATTAATCTTCACATTAATTCCTAATTCTTTTGCAATTCTTTTGTCAGTTCTTCTTGACCTGTTTTTCTCTTCCAGCTTTCCTGGACTATTGTATAGCACTCATAAATGATTAAATAAAAAATAATGGTAGTTATTAAGATTGATATGGTTTGGAATTGGTAAAATGTGCTTGGAAAAAAATCACAATAAAACAATGTTTTAATGTTTAAGTTTGGAATATTAACTGACATGAATGAATGCTATATAAATATTGTTCATGTTAACATAATGTTTATAAATGAAATCTTATTGTAAAGTGTTACTAAAGTTATATATATATATATATATATATATTGTTCTGTGAATGTGATTTTAAAGTCTAGATGATTCGGATTAACCCTTTAACTGCCATATCAAGTTCAAGTTCTAGTTCAAGTTCAATTTATTTGTATAGGGCATTTACAACAGCCTCCTGGCTGACCAAAGTGCTTTAACATAAGAGCAAGAATATTACACATACATAAAAATAGACCAGACAAAAAATTTAAAACCACCCATTTCAAAATGTAGCATAACACAGTAGTCAGTACACTAAGGAAAATAAAAAAGTTTTTAGCAAAGATTTAAAAATAGACAAGGAAGGGGCCAGTCTGATCTCTAAAGGCAGGGTATTCCAGAGTCGTGGCCCAGCCACTGCAAATGCACGCTCCCCTCTACGCTCCCCTCTATCCTTTAAAACCTCACTGCCAGAGGGATATTGTGAATGCATGTGCCCGCTGGGCACAGTTTACCTGATGCCACCGGGGTGGTGATGGCATTGGTGGCTTGAGCCCGCCATCGCTGCTTGCAGCTATATTTATTATTATTATTATTATTATTATTATTATTATTATTTTTTTCCAACGTCTCGGGGGCTTTTGGGGCCCTTAACGTGCTTAAAAAGTCTTGAAAATTGGCACACAGATTGGAACCTGCGGCCATTAGGGCCGGGCAGAGACTGATACACGTGCGTGGCACAGGGGCTCTACAGCGCCCCCTGGAATATGGAGGGCCATATATCATACATTCTTGCTCGTAGACGTATGAAACTCGGTACACATATAAATCTCATCAATCCAAACAACTTTTGTATTGCATATCATAGGCTCCGCCCAACAGGAAGTTGGCTATTTAGGGTTTAGTATTCAAATTTTTCGTCAAAGTTGTGGGGGCTTTTGGGGTCCTTAACATACTCAAAAACTCTTGAAAATTTGCGCACACTTTGGAATCTGTGGCCTTTAGGAGCCTGCAGAGGCTGGGACCCGGGCGTGGCACAGGGGCTCTACGGCGCCCCCTGGAACACAGTCAGAAATGTTGATGTATAGCTCACACATACTTGCACATATTCATATGAAACTCAGTACACATATAGATCTCATCGTGCCGAACAACTTTCGTATTGCATGTCATAGGCTCCACCCAACAGGAAGTCAGCTATTTAGAGTTATGTAAAAAGCGCATGCTCTGGAATTTGAAATACTTGTCATAGGTTTTTTTCTCGATTGCCGCCAAACTCAGTCAACATGATCTCAAGACAATGGGGATGAAAAATTGCCAGGGGATTTTTGATATCTCGAACGGTTTGCTCGTGGCGAGGCGTTGAAATTATGGCGAGAAATTAGAAACAGGAAGTGTCTAATACCATCCACATACATTTCCTGATTTTAATCAAACTTCATCAGATTATTCGTTGTATGATGTCGATCGCATATATGTGACTATTAGGAGTCAAAGTTATAGCGCCACCAACTGGCAGAAGGAAGTGTGTCATTTTCAAAATGATTTGAATTCAGCATCTTATTATTACTCGATTTGCTTCAAACTTCATCAGAATAATGTTAAAACACAGCTGATATAAATCTGCAAGGGGGATATTGATATCTAAAAAATTGTTGCCGTGGCAACATGTCAAACTGGAATACTTCTCAGGTGATTTTGAGGCAAATAACATACTTAGAATTTCACAAAACTCTGAACACACATCAGTATTTCTGATAGGAACTTAAATTGTGAATGGATTTTGGATAGCTTGAATGGTTTTGCCGTGGTGATTTTTTTAAATGACCTTACAAAGGGAATCATTATTGTATTTTTAAATTGCAGCTTCCAAACACGTCAAAGAATTTTTTCATACAGATGAAAAAGTCATTCTGAGGAAATATGCATAGTTTCACGACTTTACAACACTGTATGGATAACAGAAAATTAAAAAAACTGTCAGACATCTCATCTCATCTCACTCTGTCCCTCTGTTTGAGTATATGTGCTTCAGACTTCCATTGTCTGAGAGAAATAGCGCCCCTACAGGTTCAATTCCCGGACTTTTACTTTCACTTTTAAATCGGTTAAAAATACAAACAAATACTTAGATTTAATTCACACTGACAAGCTAAACCAACATATCTGATTATTACCGGTTCAGGGCTCATGGATAAATTATTTCTGGCCAGAGATACGTGAGAAATAGGAGAGATGAATCACCGCTGTGATCACGAGCGTCTGGAGTAAAGAGCTCAGAGAAAACGAATTTATTCCTGTTTTAAAGCTTTTAAAAATAAATTATTACAGCGATATCACACAATCAACCAATTAGAACACACCAAGAGCTAAATTAAGATGTTTTTGAACTGTTTGTGTGAAAATGAAATATTTGCAGCTGAAAATCACCGCCTCCGATCAGCGCGTACAGTGTCGAGCTCAAAACAAACGAATTTATTCTTGTTTAAGAGCTTTTTTTAAATAAAATATTACCACAAATGCACACAATAAACCCATTGTAACACAACAAGAGCTAAATGCAGGTGTTTGTGACCAGTTTAAGTGTGCAAGACTATTTGAAAGCGCGACTGGCAGAATAACATATCTCTCCAGCTGCAGGATTCTGCCTTTCGTCGTACGAACGAACACATCACGGACAAGATTATTTCAAAACACATAATAGCTTGGCGAATATAAACGAAAACAGCCACGTGAACATAAACTGGATCTACTGGATTTGAATATTAAAGTGACCACATTTACCACTTGCTTCTGTCTTCAATTTTAATCTATATAAAAAAGGAAACTCATTCGACTTGGCTGCTTTTTTAATGTGTGCGTATTTATTTATTTATCTTTTTATACATTTTGTATAATTTCATAGTTTGTGTATTACAATTATAAAAACAAAAATAAAATTAGCCACTCACATAGAAATAGCTTAGGCCTTAACCTTTTTCTGACAGTTTTAGGGATTTTTAAAAATCCTAAAAAAAACCTTATTTGTGCTGCAAATAATAATTTCAAACTCATTTGATACTGACCTATGACATCCTGTGACATTATATTTATTTTAATTTACATAATCTCATGGATGTAACAGTAAATCTGTTCAGCTCACAGATCAATACTAAGCTGTAATACAAGCAGAACTTTCACAAATGCTTATGAGTCATTTAAGGATTTGATAACACTGTAAAATAATGTCTAATTTGTTAACATTAGCAAATTCATTGATAACACTTTATAATAACTGCACTCATTATTAAATAGTCAGTTCATGCTTTATAAAGCCTTGTCCCAATATTAATAGTCAGTAGTAAGCAGTTTATAAATACAGCTATAAATAGCTTGTCCTTGGTTTATAAGCACATTTATTAAAAAGGAGAGTAAAGGGTTAGTTATCTTCCTATGAAAAATAAAAGATAAAAATAAACAAACAACAACAACACAGATTGATACAGAACTCAGAAATTTTATTGTGGATTTATGATAAAATCAGCCTGTAAATGAATTCATACTCCTCCTCATACTACTCCATACTCCTTTTTCAACATGATGCCAATATACTGAGATGTTAAATTGTGAATGGGTTTAGGATAGCTTAAATGGTGTTGCCATAGAGATTTATTAAAGTAACATAAAAAATACAATAGTTATTTTACTATATCTTTAAAATTTTTCATTCTAACTCTTCATAATTTTTTATATAAGTAGAAGTCCTCATTTGAAGGAAGCACAGTAAGTTTCATAGCTTTATCATTTTCAAGAGCCAGCATAAAATTAAAACTATCATAACTTATAAATCAAGCTTGCAATTCTTAGTACCTATAATGGCCACCAGAGGGAGCTATAGGATTACTTTTAAATAATTATTGGAGAAACGAGTATGATTTAAATAATTTATAGAAATCTTTCAAATAAAATAATATGTATTTTAGGAATTTTACTGATAAAATGACCCTCACTTAATTAGAATAACAAGCTGAAGTATTGTGAACTGTATATTAAGAATAATTCTTAATAGGCTTTATGGACAGATACGTTTTAAGTGACTCTTGAAGGTTCAGCACCACATCCTCTTTTACCACTGTTTAAAGAATTAATCTTACAGAACAGGTGTGAATGAATTTTGGATAGCTTGAATGGTTTTGTCGTGGTGATTTTTTGAAATAATAGTAAAAAAGGAACCAGTAAAAAAAAGTGCAGCTTCTAAACACTTCAAAAAAATGTACACATAGAAGACAAGTCATTCTGAGGAAATATGCATAGTTTCATGACTATACAACACTATATGGATGATAGAAAATTAAAAAACATACATCTGATGTCACTCTGTCCCTCTGTCACTGTGTGTGTGTGTTTGTGTGTGTTTTAAGTGAATTAGGTGTGAAACTATCAGTGAGCATTTAGTCTCCAGCGCCAACATTTTACAGAACTGCCACTTTCCTGGAGTCTCAGAATTACAATGTGTCAGGTTCTGAGAGATCTAAGATTCCAAAAAAATATTTAATTAGAATACCATGAAGTATTGTGAAATACTATATATTAAGACTTTATATATAGGCTTTATGAATAGATTAGAGTGACTCGTGAAGGACCAGCACCACCTTCTCTTGTCCGATGGTTTGAGGAATATATCTTCCAGAATCCGGGATTAAGATTTAGGAGCTCATTTTTATTCCACCTCCTTTCCTGAAAGTCTGTCTTGCAGAATTGACTAAAAATTAATCTTCACATTAATTCCTAATTCTTTTGCAATTCTTTTGTCAGTTCTTCTTGACCTGTTTTTCTCTTCCAGCTTTCCTGGACTATTGTATAGCACTCATAAATGATTAAATAAAATGTGCTTGGAAAAAAATCACAATAAAACAATGTTTTAATGTTTAAGTTTGGAATATTAACTGACATGAATGAATGCTATATAAATATTGTTCATGTTAACATAATGTTTATAAATGAAATCTTATTGTAAAGTGTTACTAAAGTTATATATATATATATATATATATTGTTCTGTGAATGTGATTTTAAAGTCTAGATGATTCGGATTAACCCTTTAACTGCCATATCAAGTTCAAGTTCAAGTTCAAGTTCAATTTATTTGTATAGCGCATTTACAACAGCCTCCTGGCTGACCAAAGTGCTTTAACATAAGAGCAAGAATATTACACATACATAAAAATAGACCAGACAAAAAATTTAAAACCACCCATTTCAAAATGTAGCATAACACAGTAGTCAGTACACTAAGGAAAATAAAAAAGTTTTTAGCAAAGATTTAAAAATAGACAAGAAAGGGGCCAGTCTGATCTCTAAAGGCAGGGTATTCCAGAGTCGTGGCCCAGCCACTGCAAATGCACGCTCCCCTCTACGCTCCCCTCTATCCTTTAAAACCTCACTGCCAGAGGGATATTGTGAATGCATGTGCCCGCTGGGCACAGTTTACCTGATGCCACCGGGGTGGTGATGGCATTGGTGGCTTGAGCCCGCCATCGCTGCTTGCAGCTATATTTTGTTATTATTATTATTATTATTATTATTTTTCTTCAAGGTTTCGGGGGCTTTTGGGGCCCTTAACATGCTCAAAAACTCTTGAAAATTGCCACACACCTTGGAACCTGCGGCCATTAGGGCCGGGCAGAGTCTGATACACGGGCGTGGCACAGGGGCTCTACAGCGCCCCCTGTAGTACTGAGGGCCATATATCATGCATACTTGCACGTATACATATGAAACTTGGTACATATATATAACTCATCAAACCAAACAACTTTCACACTGCATGTCATAAGCTCCGCCCAACAGGAAGTTGGCTATTTAGGGTTTTATGAAAAACACATGCTCTGGAATTTGATATACTCCTCTGAGGAACTCCACCCGTTCACCACCAAACTCGGTGAACACGATCTCAAGACATTGGGGATGCTAAATTTCGAAGAGATTTTTGATATCTCGAACGGTTTGCCCGTGGCGAGGCGTTGAAATTATGGCGAGAAATGAGAAACAGGAAATGTCTAATAACATCCACATACATTTCCTGAATTTGATCAAACTTAATTGGTTTGTTCATTGTATGATACCGATCATATATATGTGACTATTAGGAGTCAAAGTTATAGCGCCACCAACTGGCAGCAGGAAGTGAATCATTTTCAAAACGCTTTGAATTCAGCATCTTATTTTTACTTGATTTGCTTCAAACTTCATCAGAATAATGACAAAACACGGCCGAAGAAAATCTGTTGTGGGGATATTTATATCTAATATAGTGTTGCTATGGCAACGTGTCAAACTTGAATGTTCTGTTCTGGTGATTTTTAGGCAGATAACTAGCTCAGATTTACATGAAACTCAAAACACATATCAGTATTAGTGATAGCTAGACAATGGCAAAAGCTTTTAAAAGGGCGTGAAGGAGGCACTCTATAGCGCCACCTTTTGTCAAAAGTGGGGGGGTTAGTTTTAGCTACAGACACCAAACTTGGTACATAAATTGTTCTTTTCAAGACGGACAACTTTCTAATTCACAGTCATCAGCTACGACCAACAGGAAGTCGGCTATTTTGATTTGAATGTGTATTTTTGAGATTTTACAGTTGTGAATTAATGCATACTCCTCACAGGGGAAGTACACTATACACACCAAACTTTGTCAACATGAAGAAAAAACATTGAGGAACTTAAATTGCGAACGGATTTTGGTTAGCTTGAACGGTTTTGTCGTGGTGATTTTTTGAAATGACAGTAAAAAGGGAAACATTAATTGTCTTGTATGTTTAAATTGCAGCTTCCAAACACTTCAAAGCATTTTTTCATACAAAGATCAAATCATTCTGAGGAAATATGCATAGTTTCACGACTTTACAACACTGTATGGATAACAGAAAATTAAAAAACTGTCAGACTTCTCAACTGACATGATCTCACTCTGGCCACTCTGTCTGTGTGAGGAAAGGGAGGGGGAGAGGGAGGGGGAGTGTGAGGGGGTTGGTGACTGTGAATGTTTGGTGACTGACAGTGTGTGTGGATTGTAGGGAGGGGCTGTCTGGCAGAGAGAGAGAGAGAGAGAGAGAGAGAGAGACCTAATCATCCCTTTAATAATCAGGAAAAAAAAATCTGTATTTTAAATTGTTATTGTTTTTGTTGTTGCTAATGGTGGTGTTTTTTCCTTTCATTACAGGTTAAGAAATCTCTTAGGCCTTATCCTTTTCTGACAGTTTTAGGGATTTAAAAACATCCTAAGAATCCTTATTTGTGCTGCAAATAATAATTTCAAACTCATTTGATACTGACCTATGACAACCTGTGACGTGACATGACATTTATTAATCTCATGGATGTAACAGTAAAACTCTTCAACTGACAGATAAAGCTGCAATGCAAGCAAAACTATTTCACAAATGCTTATAGGTCATTAAAATCATTACAAAACACTAATAAATTATTTAAGGATTTGGTAACACTGTAAAATAATGTCTAATTTGTTAACATTAGTAAATGCATTGGTAACACTTTATAATAACTGCACTCATTAGCTAAGCATTAGTAAATAGTTCATGATTATAAAGCCTTTTCCCTTAATAATAGTCATTATTAAGCAGTAATACATCTATAAATAAATTGTTCTTGGTTTAAAAGCACATATATTACAAAATAGATTAAAGTCTCAGTTGTCTTATAAAATAAATGAATAAACACAACCCAGCTTGATTCAGAATTCAGAAATATTTATTTCAAGATGCAATAAAAGGAAACTGTACACTTGAATAGCTTTTGAGCGATTCTTGAAGGATTAGCATCACCTTCTCTTGTACGATGGTTTGAGGAATATATCTTCCAGATAGTACTGCCGCTCCCTATATGCAGAGTATGCAGTCTTCGTAGGGCACCAACTCCCAGAGGGGGCACCATCCCAGTTGCTCAAAAAAAACAAAAAAAACATGCGCCATTCTCCAATATGTGCTCGCGACCGCTCACACCTCATTTTTGCGGCTGAATGTTCGTAATTGATGGATAGACATCTATGCCTGGGTATAGCACATCAGCAATCCGGCACAGAGAAAAGAAAACTAAAGATAAAAAAAACAGGCATAAAGTTGTCTTGACATTGGACATTCGAGAGTCTCAAATTTAGGGCCGGTCTCTAAAGTTACATGTGATATTGTTATACACTTCTCTAACGTCAGTAGCATTTGAAGAGAATGACTTACAGTCATAAAAACAACTGTAATTGTTCATCTAGGTGACAGCTATAATGCACAATTAATTTGAATGTTTGATATTTATTACAACAAACTGTAAGTCATATGTAAATTATGCTACTTTTTCACATGGGCTCAAATGCAAATTTGAAGCTCAATAGCATTTGAGAAGAAAGACTTGCAGTCACAAAACAATTGTAATGTGTTCATATAGGTGTCAGCTACAATGCACACCTTATAAATTTTTTATAAATATAAAAATAAAGTATTACTAAAGTTATATATATATTGTTCTGTGTATGTGATTTCAAAGTCTAGATTGGTCGGATTAACCCTTTAACTGCCGCATCCCTTAAAACTTGATTGTCAGAGGGTTATTGTAAATGCTTATGCCCGCTGGGCACAGTTTTCCCGATGCCACTGGGGTGGCGTTGCACTGATGGCTTGAGCCCGACATTGCTGCTTGCAGCTATATTTATTCTTCTTCTCCAAAATGAATCGCATTTTTGAGGGCCTAAACCTGCTCGAAAAGTCATGAAACTTCGCACACAAATCAGAACTGGCGAAAATTTAGGTCTGATATGGGTATCAGAAGTGGGTGTGGCAAAATGGCTCAACAGCGCCACCTATACACGTTCAACGGTGTGCGCCTCGAGCTACGTTTCATGTACATGTATGAAAATCGGTATACACATGTAACTCTCCAATACCTACAAAAAAGTCTCTTGGAGCAAAATCCGAAACCCAACAGGAAGTCGGTTATTACTAATATTATGAGCAAATTTTGTGTCATTTTTGTCATTTCCATGCGTTGTATTTTAACGAACTCCTCCTAGAGATTCATTCAGATCAACACCAAAGTTGGTATGCCTAATCTGAAGGCCTTTGCGATGTTAAATTGCGAAGCTTTTGAGTTTTCGTTAATGGGCGTGTCCGTGGTGGCCTGGCGAATTTCGATGATTCGCCATGAAACAGGAAGTTGCTATAACTCAGACATACAATGACCAATCTGCCCCAAACTTCACATGTTTGATGAGACTCCTGACCTGAACAGATTGACATGCCCATATTCAGTTATAGTCATAGCGCCACCTATTGGCAACAGGAAGTGACATATTTTACACTGCGATGAACTACTCCTAGAAATTTTATGACATCAATGTATTTTTTGTGGTCAGTCTAATCTAAAGGCCTGTGCGATGTTAAGTTGTGAAGATCTTGAGTTTTCGTTAAAAGGCGTGTCCATGGCGCTGTCACGAAGTTCGATGTCTCGCCATGGGAATAAAAGATGTTATAACTCAGGCATAAAATGTCCGATCTTCCCCAAACTTCACATGTGTGATAAGAGTCCTGGCCTGAACACATCTGAAGGCCAAAATTCCATCAGGTGTGGCAAAATGGCTCGATAGCGCCACCTATACACTTTCAACAGAGTGCGCCTCGAGCTATGTTTCACGTACATGTACAAAAATCGGTATACACATGTAACACACCAATACCTACAAAAAAGTCTCTTGGTACGAAATCCGAATCTCAACAGGAAGTCGGTTATTTAGAATTTTCTCTGCAAAACTGGCGTTGTTTTTGCCATTTTCAGGGGTTGTACTTTAACGAACTCCTCCTAGAGATTTATTCAGATCAACACCAAACCTGGTCAGTGTAATCTTAAGCCCTTTGCGATGTTAAATTGCGAAGATCTTTAGATTTCGTTAAAGGGCGTGTCCATGGTGGCCTGACAAATTTCGATGTTTCGCCATGAAAAAGGAAGTTGCTGTAACTCAGACATACAATGTCCAATCTGCCCCAAACTTCACATGTTAGATAAAACTTCTGCCCTTAACAGATCTACATGCCCACATTCAGTTATAGTCATAGCGCCACCTATTGGCAACAGGAAGTGACATGTTTTACGCTGCGACAAACTACTCCTATTATTTTTTTGAGATTAACATATATTTTGTGGTCAGTCTAATCTAAATGCCTGTGCAATGTTAACTTTTGGAGATCTTGAGTTTTTGTTAAAGGGCGTTTCCATGGCGCCATGACAAAATTTGATGTCTTGCCACAGCAAGAGAAGTTGTTGTAACTCAAGTATAAAATGTTCAGTCTTCCCCAAACTTCACATGTTTGATAAGAGTCCTGGCCTGAACACATCTGAAGGCCAATATTCCATTATAATGATAGCGCCACCTGCTGGCAACGGTAAGATTGGCACATATATGGGATATACTTTGATATATTCCACTTATATTTAGGACATTAAATGCATATTTCTCAACGTTCACCTTTTTACTAAAGCCACACGATGGCGGTGAGCCCGGGTGCGAGGGCCCGTTCATCGCTGCTTGCAGCTTTAATTAGGGCTCAAGCCTGGAGGGCGAGAGCCCTATTGTTTTCCTTAGGATTATTTGTTATTATTATTATTTATTATTATTATTTTTCTTCAAGGTTTCGGGGGCTTTTGGGGCCCTTAACATGCTTAAAAAGTCTTGAAAATTGGCACACACATTGGAACCTGCGGCCATTAGGGCTGGGCAGAGACTGATACACGGGCGTGGCACAGAGGCTCTACAGCGCCCCCTGGAATATGGAGGGCCATATATCATACATACTTGCACGTAGACGCGCGAAACTCGGTACACATATAGAACTCATCAATACAAACAACTTTCGTATTGCATATCATAGGCTCCGCCCAACAGGAAGTTGGCTATTTAGGGTTTATTATTCATATTTGTCGTCAAAGTTGTGGGGGCTTTTGGGGTCCTTAACATACTCAAAAACTCTTGAAAGTTTGCGCACACTTTGGAATCTGTGGCCTTAAGGAGCCTGCAGAGGCTGGGACCTGGGCGTGGCACAGGGGCTCTATGGCGCCCCCTGGAACACAGTCATAAATGTTGATGTATAGCTCACACATACTTGCACGTATTAATATGAAACTCAGTACACATATAGATCTCATCGTGCCGAACAACTTGCGTATTGCATGTTATAGGCTCCGCCCAACAGGAAGTCAGCTATTTAGAGTTATGTAAAAAGCGTATGCTCTGGAATTTGAAATACTTGTCATAGGTTTTTTACTCGATTGCCGCCAAACTCGGTCAACATGATCTCAAGACACTGGGGATGAAAAATTGCCAGGGGATTTTTGATATCTCAAACGGTTTGCTTGTGGCGAGGCGTTGAAATTATGGCGAGAAATGAGAAACAGGAAGTGTCTAATACCATCCACATACATTTCCTGATTTTAATCAAACTTCATCAGATTATTCTTTGTATGATGTCGATCGCATATATGTGACTATTAGGAGTCAAAGTTATAGCGCCACCAACTGGCAGCAGGAAGTGTGTCATTTTCAAAATGCTTTGTATTCAGCATCTTATTTTTACTCGATTTGCTTCAAACTTCATCAGAATAATGTTAAAACACAGCCTATATTAATCTGCTAGGGGGATATTGATATCTAAAAATATTGTTGCCGTGGCAACATGTCAAACTGGAATACTTCTCAGGTGATTTTAAGGCATATAACATACTTAGAATTTCATGAAATTCAGAACACATATCAGTATTTATGATAACTAGACACTGGCAAAAGTTCATAAGAGGGCGTGGAAGAGGCACTCTATAGCGCCACCTTTTGTCAAAAGTGGGGGGGTTAGTTTTAGCTACAGACACCAAACTCGGTACAAAAATTGTTCTTATCAAGATGGACAACTTTCTAATTCACAGTCATCAGCTACGATCAACAGGAAGTCAGCTATTTTGATTTGAATGTGGATTTTTTTTTACATTTAGCTGTGAATTAATGCATACTGCTCAGAGGAGAGTAACACTATACACACCAAACTTTGTCTACATGATGCCAAAACATTTTAAACAACTTAAATTGCCAAAGGATTTTGGATAGCTTGAACAGTTTTGTCGTGGTGATTTTTTTAAATGACAGTAAAAATGGAATTATTAATTGTCCTGCATTTTTAAATTCCAAACACTTCAAAACCTTTTTTCATACAAAAAAAAAAGTCATTCTGAGTAAATATGGATAGTTTCACGACTTTACAACACTGTATGGATAACAGAATATTAAAAAACTGTCAGACATTTCATCTCACTCTGTCCCTCTGTTTGAGTATTATGTGCTGAGACTTACATTGTCTGAGAGAAAATGCGCCCCTACAGGTTCAATTCCTGAAAGGGAAATTCGACTGAAAGGGAGGAGACTCTCTTTTAGTTTCATTTTTTAATCGGTTAAAATACAAATAAATACTTAGATTTAATTCACACTGACAAGCTAAACCAACATAAATGATTATTACCGGGTCAGGGCTCATTAATAATTGATGTGTGGTCAGTGATACGTGAGAAACACGAGAGATGAATCATCGCTCTGAGCATGAGCGTGTGGAATGACGAGCTCAGAAAAAAACAAGTTTATTCTTGTTTTATAGCTTTAACAAATAAAATATTAAAGCGATATCACACAATTCACCAATTAGAACACACCAAGAGCTAAATTCAGATGTTTATGAACTGTTTGTGTGAAAATGAAATATTCGCGGCTGCCTATCTGAAATCACTGCCTCCGATCAGCGCGTACAGTGTCACAAGTTCAAAACAAACGAATTTATTCTTGTTTAAGAGCTTTTTCAAATAAAATATTACCATAAATGCACACAATACACCCATTATAACACAAGAGCTAAATGCAGGTGTTTGTGACCCGTTTAAGTGTGCAAGACTATTTGAAAGCGCGACTGGCAGAATAACATATATCTCTCGAGCTGCAGGTTTCTGCCTTTCGTCGTACGAACGAACACATCAAGGACAAGATTATTTCAAAATACATAATAGCTTGGCGAATATAAACGAAAACAGCCACGTGGACATAAACTGTTGAGAAATAAATCTGAAGTGGATCTACTGGATTTTAATATTAAGTGACTGCATATACCAGCTGCTTCTGTCTTCAATTTTAATCTATATAAAAAATTAAACTCATTCATCTTGGCTGCTTTTTTAATATGTGTACGTATTTATTTATTATTTTGCTCTAACAAGACTTAATCTATATTTAATTAAATCAATTACATTTTATTTTACATTTGATTTGTCCATTTCTGCATCTAAACGCCTAAAAACCTAAAACATGCTCTAGTATACTATTGTTAGCAATTTCTATATCGTCCAATTTATCTGGTGTACACTTTTATTTTCATAATAAACTTGTTTGTTAGATTATACACAGTTACAGTGGTCTATAATAAATATTAACAGGTTTTATTCAAGCTGTTTAGAATGAATGCAGTAGGCTAATTTTTGTAAATGTAAATCCAAAAAAAAAAAAAAAAAAAAGTTTAAATAAATAAAAAACATTGGAAAAGAATAACTGTTGTACTTTTTTATACATTTTGTATAATTTTATAGTTTATGCATTATAGTTATAAAAACAAATAAATTTAGCCACTCACATAGAAATCTTAGGCCTTATCCTTTTTTGACAGTTTTAGGGATTTTTAAAAATCCTAAAAAACCTTATTTGTGCTGCAAATAATAATTTCAAATTAATTTGATACTGACCTCTGACATCCTGTGACATGATATTTATTTGAATTTACATAATTTCATGGATGTAACAGTAAATCAGTTCAGCTCACAGATCAAGACTAAGCTGTAATACAAGCAGAACTTTCACAAATGCTTGTAGGTCAATAAAATCATTACAAAACATTTACAAATCATTTAAGGGATTTGATAACACTGTAAAATAATGTCTAATTTGTTAACATTAGCAAATGCATTGATAACACTTTATAATAACTGCACTCATTAGTAAATAGTCAGTTCATTCTTTATAAAGCCTTGTCCCAATATTAATAGTCAGTAGTAAGCAGTTTATAAATACAGCTATAAATAGCTTGTTCTTGGTTTATAAGCACATTTATTAAAAAGGAGAGTAAAGGGTCAGTTATCTTCCTATGAAAAATAAATAAAATAAAAATAAACAAACAACAACACAGATTGATACAGAACTCAGAAATGTTATTGTGGATTTATGATAAACTCAGCCTGTAAATGAATTAATTCTCCTCCAAGAAGACACAAGTAGTTCACACCAAACTGTTTTAACATGAAGCCATATACTGAAGATGTTAAATTTCAAATGGGTTTAGGATACCTTAAATGGTGTGGCCATAGCGATTTATTAAAGTAACATAAAAAAATACAATAGTTATTTTACTATATCTTTAAAATGTTTAATTCCAACTATTCATAATTTTTTATATACGTAGAAGTCATCATTTGAAGGAAGCACAGTAAGTTTCATAGCTTTATCATTTTCAAGAGCCAGCATAAAATTAAAACTATCATAACTTATAAATCAAGCTGGCAATTCTTAGTACCAATAATGGCCACCAGATGGAGCTATAGGATTACTTTTAAATAATTATTGTAGAACCAAATATGATTTAAATCATTTATAGAAATCTTTCAAAGAAAAATAATATGAATTTTATGTATTTTACTGATAAAATGACCCTCACTTTATTAGAATAACAAGCTGAAGTATTGTGAACTGTATATTAAGAATAATTCTTTATAGGCTTTATGGACAGATAAGTTTTGAGTGACTCTTGAAGGATCAGCACCACATCCTCTTTTACCAGTTTAAAGAATGTATCTTACAGAACAGGTGCGGATGAATTTTGAATTGCTTGAATGGTTTTGTCGTGGTGATTTTTTGAAATAACAGTAAAATTAACCAGTAAATGTCTTTTATTTTTTTAAGTACAGCTTCTAAACACTTCAAAAAAAATGTACACATAGAAGACAAGTCATTCTGAGGAAATATGCATAGTTTCATGACTATACAACACTATATGGATGATAGAAAATTAAAAAACTATCATACATCTGATGTCACTCTGTCCCTCTGTCACTGTGGGTGATGTGTGTGTGTGTGTGTGTGTGTTAAGTGAATTAGGTGTGAAACTATCAGGGAGCATTTAGTCTCCAGTGCCAACATTTTACAGAACTGCCACTTTCCTGGAGTCTCAGAATTACAATGTGTCAGGTTCTGAGAAATCAAAGATTCCAAAAAATGATTTAATTAGAATACCATGAAGTATTGTGAAATACTATATATTAAGACTTTATATATAGGCTTTATGAACAGATTAGAGTGACTCGTGAAGGACCAGCACCACCTTCTCTTGTCCGATGGTTTGAGGAATATATCTTCCAGAATCCGGGATTAAGATTTAGGAGCTCATTTTTATTCCACCTCCTTTCCTGAAAGTCTGTCTTGCAGAATTGACTAAAAATGAATCTTCACATTAATTCCTAATTATTTTGCAATTATTTTTGTAAGTTCTTCTTGACCTGTTTTTTTTTTTTCTTCTTCTTTTCTGACCTCATGACCCAGTCAGCATTTTTGTACAATGGTCAAGTCTTAACTTATCCATTTCTGTATTGCATTTGTGTTTGATATTTCTCATGGGTATTACATAATTTTCGACTTTGAGTTAAAACAGTTTGAGTTAAAACTCTTTTTTAGCGCATTTCATCTGTAAAAGAAAACATGTCTAATAATTCTGCACATGAATATAAGGAGTTTTTCTCTTCCAGCTTTCCTGGACTATTGTATAGCACTCATAAATGATTAAATAAAAAATAATGGTAGTCATTAAGATTGATATGGTTTGGAATTGGTAAAATGTGCTTGGAAAAAAATCACAATAAAACAATGTTTTAATGTTTAAGTTTGGAATATTAACTGACATGAATGAATGCTATATAAATATTGTTCATGTTAACATAATGTTTATAAATGAAATCTTATTGTAAAGTGTTACTATATATATATATATATATATATATATATATATATATATATATATATATATATATATGTTAGGGCCGGGACTCGATTAAAAAAATTAATCTAATTAATTAGAGGCTTTGTAATTAATTAATCGAAATTAATCGCATTTTAATCGCATATAAATATTTGACCTGAGAACAGTGAGAAGTAATTTTTTTTCACATGGATTTATAATATACCATTGAATAATGACTGAATACATAAGCTTAAGCAACAAAATATTGTTTATTTTTGTTCAACCAAGTGTAGCAGACCAGTGCAATTTTTGCCATGAAGTGTAGCAATAGCATATTTAGAAACAATTTAGAAATAGTACATTTCAGAAATTCAGGAAGCTTATAGGTGCTGGAACCTTCTGTAAAGAGTTTTTTAAGTAAAACACAATACTGTCAATTACATTCAGAACATTGGAAACACTGACTATTAGAAAACATCTCTCTGTTGCTTCAGAGGCCATAACATACTAAGTCCAACTCTCAATAACCTTGGCCAAAACAATAACGAGTTCAACATAAACTGTTGCACCAACAAAATAATATATAGTTCAACATAAAGTGTAAAGTCCACGCTAGCTGCTATATGTTTTGCGTTGAGGTGATACTTGAGGCTCGATGTGCTGCAGTGATATCATAGACAGTAGTGATATGCGAAGCGAACGCCAGTTGGTGCTTCAGTATAATCGGTCCGCCGAAACAAATCCAGTGAGAAACGTTCTGCGGTGCAAAAATAAGTTATTAAAAATGCGGGAATTTATTTTTCTGTAATTAATTAATCTTAGTTAACGCATTATTTTTTGTGTAATTAATTAATCTCAATTAACGCGTTAAAGTCCCGGCCCTAATATATATATATATATATATATATATATATATATATATATATATATATATATATATATATATATATATATATATATATATATATTGTTCTGTGAATGTGATTTTAAAGTCTAGATGATTCGGATTAACCCTTTAACCGCCATATCCTTTAAAACCTAACTGCCAGAGGGATATTGTGAATGCATGTGCCCGCTGGGCACAGTTTACCTGATGCCACCGGGGTGGCGATGGCATTGGTGGCTTGAGCCCGCCATCGCTGCTTGCAGCTATATTTAGGGCCCGAGCACCGAAGGTGTGAGGACCCTATTGTATCTGCTCTGTTTATTATTATTATTATTATTTTTCTTCTCCCCAATGAATCGCGTTTTTGAAGGCCTAAACATACTCAAAAAGTCAGGAAAATTTGCACACACCTCCGAACTGGTGAAAATTTACGTCTGATATGGGTTTCAGAAGTGGGCGTGGCAAAATGGCTCGACAGCGCCACCTATACATGTTCAGCGGTGTGCGCCTCGAGCTACGTTTCACGCACATGTCTGAAAATCGGTAAACACATGTAAGACACCAAGACCTACAAAAAAGACTCTTGGAGCAAAATTCTAAACCCAACAGGAAGTTGGTTATTTTTAATATTATGAGCAAATTTTTTGTCATTTTTGCCATTTCCATGCATTGTATTTTAACGAACTCCTCCTAGAGATTAATTCAGATCAACACCAAATTTGGTATGCCTAATCTAAAGGCCATTGAGATGTTAAATTGCGAAGATCTTGAGTTTTCGTTGAAGGGCGTGTCCGTGGCGGCCTGGCGAATTTTGATGATTCGCCATGAAAAATGAAGTAGCTATAACTCAGACATACAATGTCCAATCAGCCCCAAACTTCACATGTTTGATGTGACTCCAAACCTGAACAGATTGACATGCCCATATTCAGTTATAGTCATAGCGCCACCTATTGGCAACAGGAAGTGACATATTTTACGCTGTGATGAACTACTCCTAGAAATTTTTTGACATCAATGTCTTTTTTGTGGTCAGTCTAATCTAAAGGCCTGTGCGATGTTCAGTTGTGAAGATCTTGAGTTTTCGTTAAAAGGCGTGTCCACGGCGCCATGGCAAAGTTCGATGTCTCGCCATGGGAATAAAAGATGTTATAACTCAGGCATAAAATGTCCGATCTTCCCCAAACTTCACATGTGTGATAAGAGTCCTGGCCTGAACACATCTGAAGGCCAATATTCCATCGGGTATGGCAAAATGGCTCTATAGCGCCACCTATACACTTTCAACGGAGTGTGCCTCGAGCTATGTTTCACGTACATGTACAAAAATCGGTACACACATGTAACACACCAATACCTACAAAAAAGTATCTTGGTACGAAATCCGAATCCCAACAGGAAGTCGGTTATTTAGAATTTTCTCTGCAAAATTGGCGTTGTTTTTGCCATTTTCAGGGGTTGTACTTTAACGAACTCCTCCTAGAGATTTATTCAGATCAACACCAAACTTGGTCAGTGTAATCTAAAGGCCTTTGTGATGTTAAATTGCGAAGATCTTGAGGTTTCGTTAAAGGGCGTGTCCATGGTGGCCTGCCAAATTTCGATGTTTCGCCATGAAAAAGGAAGTTGCTGTAACTCAGACATACAATGTCCAATCTGCCCCAAACTTCACATGTTAGATAAGACTTCTGCCCTTAACAGATCTACATGCCCATTTTCAGTGATAGTCATAGCGCCACCTGCTGGCAACAGGAAGTGACATGTTTTAGGCTGCGACAAACTACTCCTAGAATTTTTTTGAGATTAAAGTATTTTTTGTATTCAGTCTAATCTAAAGGCCTGTGCAATTTTAACTTGTGGAGATCTTGAGTTTTTGTTAAAGGGCGTGTCCATGGCGCCATGACAAATTTTGATGTCTCGCCACAGCAAGAGAAGTTGTTGTAACTCAGGCATAATTTGTTCGATCTTCCCCAAACTTCACATGTTCGATGGGAGTCCTGCCCGGAACACATTTGAAGGGCCATATTCCATTATAATGATAGCACCACCTGCTGGCACCAGGAAGATTGGCACATGTGGAATAAATGTTGATATTTTCCACTTATATTTATGAGTTTGAATGCATATTTCTCACCGTTCACCAATTTACTAAGGCCACTCACTGCCGGTGAGCCCGGGTGCGAGGGCCCGTTCATCGCTGCTTGCAGCTTTAATTAGGGCTCAAGCCTGGAGGGCGAGAGCCCTATTGTTTTCCTCAGGATTATTTTTTTTTTTTTTTTTTTTTTTTTTTATTCTTCTAATTTTTTTCTAAGGTTTCGGGGGCTTTTGGGGTCCTTAACATGCTCAAAAACTCTTGAAAATTGGCACACACCTTGGAACCTGCGGCCATTAGGGCCGGGCAGAGTCTGATACACGGGCGTGGCACAGGGGCTCTACAGCGCCCCCTGTAGTACCGAGGGCCATATATCATGCATACTTGCACGTATACATATGAAACTTGGTACATATATATAACTCATCAAACCAAACAACTTTCACACTGCATGTCATAAGCTCCGCCCAACAGGAAGTTGGCTATTTAGGGTTTTATGAAAAACACATGCTCTGGAATTTGATATACTCCTCTGAGGAACTCCACCCGTTCACCTCAAAACTCGGTGAACACGATCTCAAGACATTGGGGATGCTAAATTGCGAAGAGATTTTTGATATCTCGAACGGTTTGCCCGTGGCGAGGCGTTGAAATTATGGCGAGAAATGAGAAACAGGAAATGTATAATAACATCCACATACATTTGCTGAATTTGATCAAACTTAATTGGTTTGTTCGTTGTATGATACCGATCGTATATATGTGACTTTTAGGAGTCAAAGTTATAGCGCCACCAACTGGCAGCAGGAAGTGAATCATTTTCAGAACGCTTTGAATTCAGCATCTTATTTTTACTTGATTTGCTTCAAACTTCATCAGAATAATGACAAAACACGGCCGAAGACAATCTGTCGTGGGGATATTTATATCTAATATAGTGTTGCCATGGCAACGTGTCAAACTTGAATGTTCTGTTCTGGTGATTTTGAGGCAGATAACTAGCTCAGATTTACATGAAACTCGAAACAGATATCAGTATTAAAGATAGCTAGACCATGGCAAAAGCTTTTAAAAGGGCGTGGAAGAGGCACTCTATAGCGCCACCTTTTGTCAAAAGTGGGGGGATTAGTTTTAGCTACAGACACCAAACTTGGTACATAAATTGTTCTTATCAAGACGGACAACTTTCTAATTCGCAGTCATAAGCTACGACCAACAGGAAGTTGGCTATTTTGACTTGAATATGGATTTTTGGGAATTTTCTTTTGTGAATTAATTCATACTCCTCCCAGGGGAAGTACACTATACACACCAAACTTTGTCTACATTAAGAAAAACCATTGAGGAACTTAAATTGCGAACGGATTTTGGTTAGCTTGAACGGTTTTGTCGTGGTGAATTTTTGAAATGACAGTAAAAAGGGAAACATTAATTGTCTTGTATGTTTAAATTGCAGCTTCCAAACACTTCAAAGCATTTTTTCATACAAAGATCAAATCATTCTGAGGAAATATGCATAGTTTCACGACTTTACAACACTGTATGGATAAAAGAAAATTAAAAAACTGTCAGACTTCTCAACTTACTTGATCTCACTCTGGCCACCCTGTCTGTGTGAGGGAAGGGAGGGGGAGAGGGAGGGGGAGTGTGAGGGGGTTGGTGACTGTGACAGTGTGTGTGGACTGTAGGGAGGGGCTGTCTGGCAGAGAGAGAGAGAGAGAGACCTAATCATCCCTTTAATAATCAGGAAAAAAAAAATCTGTATTTTAAATTGTTATTGTTTTTGTTGTTGCTAATGGTGGTGTTTTTTCCTTTCATTACAGGTTAAGAAATCTCTTAGGCCTTATCCTTTTCTGACAGTTTTAGGGATTTAAAAACATCCTAAGAACCCTAATTTGTGCTGCAAATAATAATTTCAAACTCATTTGATACTGACCTATGACAACCTGTGACGTGACATGACATTTATTAATCTCATTGATGTAACAGTAAAACTCTTCAACTGACAGATTAAGCTGCAATGCAAGCAAAACTATTTCACAAATGCTTATAGGTCATTAAAATCATTACAAAACACTAATACATTATTTAAGGATTTGGTAACACTGTAAAATAATGTCTAATTTGTTAACATTAGTATATGCAATGGTAACACTTTATAATAATTGCACTCATTAGCTAAGCATTAGTAAATAGTTCATGATTATAAAGCCTTTTCCCTTAATAATAGTCATTATTAAGCAGTAATACATCTATAAATAAATTGTTCTTGGTTTAAAAGCACATATATTACAAAGGAGATTAAAGTCTCAGTTGTCTTATAAAATAAATAAATAAACACAACCCAGTTTGATTCAGAATTCAGAAATATTTATTTCAAGATGCAATAAAAGGAAACTGTACACTTGAATAGCTTTTATGCGATTCTTGAAGGATTAGCATTACCTCCTCTTGTAAGATGGTTTGAGGAATATATCTTCGAGATTGTACCGCCGCTCCCTATATGCATAGTATGCAGTCTTCGTAGGGCACCAACTCCCAGAGGGGGCACCATCCCAGTTGCTCAAAAAAAAAAAAAAAAAAAAACATGCGCCATTCTCCCATCCGCGCTCACGACCGCTCACACCTCATGTTTGCGGATGAATGTTCGTAATTGATGGATGGACATCTATGCCTGGGTATAGGACATCAGCAATCCGGCACAGAGAAAAGAAAACTAAAGAAAATAAAACAGGCATAAAGTTGTCTTGACATTGGACTTTCTAGAGTCTCAAATTTAGGGACCGTCTCTAAAGTTACATGTGATATTGTTATACACTTTTCTAACGTCAGTAGCATTTGAAGAGAATGACTTACAGTCATAAAAACAACTGTAATTGTTCATCTAGGTGACAGCTATAATGCACAATTAAATTGAATGTTTGATATTTATTACAACAAACTGTAAGTCATATGTAAATTATGCTACTTTTTCACATGGGCTCAAATGCAAATTTGAAGCTCAATAGCATTTGAGAAGAAAGACTTGCAGTCATAAAACAATTGTAATGTGTTCATATAGGTGTCAGCTACAATGCACACCTTATACATTTTTTATAGATATTAAAATAAAGTGTTACTAAAGTTATATATATTGTTCTGTGTATGTGATTTCAAAGTCTAGATTGGTCGGATTAACCCTTTAACTGCCGCATCCCTTAAAACTTGATTGTCAGAGGGTTACTGTAAATGCTTATGCCCGCTGGGCACAGTTATCCTGATGCCACCGGGGTGGCGTTGCACTGATGGCTTGAGCCCGACATCGCTGCTTGCAGCTATATTTATTATTATTATATTCTTCTTCTTCTTCTCCCGAATGAATCGCATTTTTGAGGGCTTTAACATGCTCAAAAAGTCATGAAACTTTGCACACGGGTCAAACCTAGTGAAAATTTTCGTCTGATATAGGATTCAGAAGAGGGTGTGGCAAAATGGCTCGACAGCGCCACCTATACCAAGAAAATCAACAGCCTTCCAGCTATGTTTCACGTACATGCACGAAAATTGGCACACATATGTAACACACCAATACCTACAAAAAAGACTCTTGGAGCGAAATTCTAAACCCAACAGGAAGTCGGTTATTTTTAATATTATGAGCATATTTTGTGTAATTTTGGTCATTTCCATGTGTTGTATTTTAACGAACTCCTCCTAGAGATTTCTTCAAATCAACACCAAATTTGGTATGCCTAATCTAAAGGCCTTTGCGATGTTAAATTGCGAAGATCTTGAGTTTTCGTTGAAGGGCGTGTCCGTGGCGGCCTGGCGAATTTCGATGATTCGCCATGAAAAATGAAGTTGCTATAACTCACACATACAATGTCCAATCTGCTCCAAACTTCACATGTTGGATGAGATTCCGAACCTGAACAGATTGACATGCCCATATTCAGTTATAGTCATAGCGCCACCTATTGGCAACAGGAAGTGACATATTTTACGCTGCGACGAACTACTCCTAGAAATTTTATGACATCAGTGTCTTTTTTGTGGTCAGTCTAATCTAAAGGCCTGTGCGATGTTCAGTTGTGAAGATCTTGAGTTTTCGTTAAAAGGCTTGTTCATGGCGCCGCGACGAAGTTCGATGTCTCGCCATGGGAATAAAAGATGTTATAACTCAGGCATAAAATGTCCGATCTTCCCCAAACTTCACATGTGTGATAAGAGTCCTGACCTGAACAGATCTGCAGGCCAATATTCCACCGGGTGTGGCAGAATGGCTCTATAGCGCCACCTATACACTTTCAACGGAGTGCGCCTCGAGCTATGTTTCACGTACATGTACAAAAATTGGTACACACATGTAACACACCAATACCTACAAAAAAGTCTCTTGGTACGAAATCCGGATCCCAACAGGAAGTCGGTTATTTTGAATTTTCCCTTCAAAATTGGTGTTGTTTTTGCCATTTTCAGGGGTTGTACTTTAACGAACTCCTCCTAGAGATTTATTCAGATCAACACCAAACTTGGTCAGTGTAATCTAAAGCCCTTTGCGATAATAAATTGCGAAGGACTTGAGGTTTCGTTAAAGGGCGGGTCCATGGCGGCCTGACAAATTTCGATGTTTCGCCATGAAAAAGGAAGTTGCTGTAACTCAGACATACAGTGTCCAATCTGCCCCAAACTTCACATGTTGGATAAGACTCTTGACCTGAACAGATCTACATGCCAATATTCAGTTATAGTCATAGCGCCACCTATTGGCAACAGGAAGTTACATATTTTACACTGCGACAAACTACTCCTATAGTTTTTTTGAGATTAACATATATTTTGTGGTCAGTCTAATCTAAAGGCCTGTGCAATGTTAACTTTTGAAGATCTTGAGTTTTTGTTAAAGGGCGTTTCCATGGCGCCATGACAAAATTTGATGTCTTGCCACAGCAAGAGAAGTTATTGTAACTCAAGCATAAAATGTTCAATCTTCCCCAAACTTCACTTGTTTGATAAGAGTCCTTGCCTGAACACATCTGAAGGCCAATATTCCATTATAATGATAGCGCCACCTGCTGGCAACGGTAAGATTGGCACATATATGGGATATACTTTGATATATTCCACTTATATTTAGGACATTAAATGCATATTTCTCAACGTTCACCTTTTTACTAAAGCCACACGATGGCGGTGAGCCCGGGTGCGAGGGCCCGTTCATCGCTGCTTGCAGCTTTAATATGGAATTGTATTCTGATCGTTTAACCTAACATTCGTCATCTGTTTTGTATTAGGAATCAAGACAGGTAAAAAATAAATATCATTCTATATAGATCATTGGAGCTAACTGACTCTTGCCGTATCCGGTCGGCAAAACAGCAAATTTCATTTGTTTCAATTGTCTTCTGTTTCCTCTTTTAGATAAAAACACAAGACTAAACCGTTCATTGTCATTCTATATAGATCTTTCAGATTTAGGTCTGGATGTCCATGCTACTATGATGTTGCCAATGCGTCAAAAAATATTTATCAAACGACAGTGCCCCCCCCCACACACACACTGATGATCCAATGTCCCTCCAGTAGATCTGCTCTGACTCCGACTCTGTACCAGTCTCAAGAACAGTTGATCAGGGAGGCTCACAGAGAGCATCACAACCTGTGCTACGAGGATGAGGAGACTCAAGTCACTAGCCTCCTTCACCAGTAATGTAGATAACCCACATTATACACAGTTCCTATTCTGTAAAAAATTTAAACAAAAAGGAATTCTGGAAGAAAAGGCATTTTCTCGTGCAAATGCTGGCAAAAAGCTAGAGTACAGACCTTTGCTCTAGTAGCTCTGCGAATGCAACATCCTTCTCTCTTGTGAGTCAAACAAATATTTGCTACGTACACAAGGTCTCTTGAAGACAAAAAAAGAGGATGATGTGTATCCAATATACACATCGTCCACATGTAGCCAATGTCAAGTTCATTGTTGTTATTTCATTCATGCTTCAGACACCAGTCACGCTGACAGCTTTCCCATAGCGCTCTCTACAGGATACAGCGTGGGGTTCCCTTTCGAAAGGGAACTGGGCTTCCATACCACCTCAGCAGTGCCACAAACTTTTCACCTCCATCCCATGCCGAACTGACGTAGTAATTAAAGCAAAAGGAGCCCCTACCAAGTATTGAGTATATGTACAGTAAATTAACATGCTTTCCAGAAGGCCAACAAATCACTATTTTTATTATTATTATTGGTCTTATGAAGTATTCTTATTTGTTGAGTGAATTGGTGTTTTTTTTTTTTTAATGTGAGACAAAATCATCATAATTAAAAGAACCGAAGACTTCAAATATTTCAGAATATTATGACCCCTTTAATCCACTAAATTAATCCAAAGGTGGCATAGAAATATTAAATAATAAATAAAAGGAAAATTGTGTGAGCTTTGAAAACTAATCATAATTTTATCCTTTGTTTGGATCATAATATAAATCGGCCTACATTAGGTCATGTTTAGCAGTTAAAGTATTCATTTATTCACATCAGTTTATATGGAACAATAAATATTACTTCAACTTATGTACTTGAAAAGTTACAATACATGCGCACGCTGCATATAAATAGTGATTAAGTAGTGAATAGATAAATAGTGAAGTAAAAAGTGACATATAGATAATATAGAGTTTCCCAAAACAGTACCCAAATATCAAAGCTAGAGAGTTTAATCTTCCTGCTGATTGCACAGTTTGTCCAGAAGGTGATGTTTGACATGCTGTGAAAGTGAAACAACAATAATCTGGGGCCGTGGATGACCTTTGACAGCAAATGGGTTAAATTCTGACAAAACCTGCAACAGTTATGTAAAGTAGCAATGAAATTCGAATTCGAAATTGTTCTCAGAATGATAGCTTTATCAGTTTAATTAATGTTCTGTAAAAATATTGACCAGAGAGGATGCTGGCTGAAATATTTTCAGAGTTAAGGTGAGTTTAACTGTCTTTTTAAACCAGGGGTAAAATAAAGCATAGACCAAAGGATTCAGACCTGAGTTAATAAACAAGACCCATAATAAAACATTTGTAATTGTTGATGAAACTGCTGATATGGAATAAATATAGAACGGAATCCAACAAAGCAGATGAACTGTGACAATGATTCCTAATGTCAGAGCAGCTTTGCTCTCAGATTTCCTTCTCATTGAACCTTCATTTACACATTTGCCACCCTTCATCAGGGTGTTTATGGCTTTCACTTGCTGATGTACAACATAAAATATCTTCAGATATAAAATTATAATCACAGTACAAGGAAAAAGGAAAGACAAGAACAGATCAGTCATACTCCAGGCAAAGTTAGACATAAAGGGACACTCTCCATAACACCCATGTGTTCTGCTTGATGGATCTGTTGCGAAGGAAATATTGAATGCTGAAGACCACATCCAGCAGATACATATGATAATCAAAGTTTTAGTTGTAGTTATTTTTTTTTGGTACAGTAAAGGGTGACACACAGCCACATAACGATCAACAGCAATTAAAGTCAAATTATAAAGAGATGCTGAAATGAGCAGCCCTGTTAATGCCAAAAACAGTCCACAGAAAGTGTCTCCAAAGTACCAGCACATCTCAATCAGCCTCGTGGCCTCTATGGGCATCACAAATCCAACAAGCATGTCGGCAACAGCCAGAGAGAGAATGATGAGGTTGGTTGGAGTGTGAAGCTTCTTGAAGTGAGAGATGGAGATGATCACCAACAGGTTCAGAAACACAGTCCACACTGACAGCAATGAAAAAAAGATATACATGATATTGGATTCATGCCTGAAGTGTTTTCCCCAGATACATGATGAGTTGATGGCAGGAAAGCAGTACTGGATCTCATGATCCTCTGTCTCATAGACCATGTGTGAGCCTCCTCCTTTTAGGAGTTTGTTCTGCTTTCCTTACAGTACTTTCATTTATACAGTGTCTGGATCAAACTGACCAACCCATCTACCGCCCACTCTGATTTTGCATAAAGACATTTAATTATTTGTTGTATGTATTAATTTATTTACACAGTAGTCTGTTCAACAGCTCATAATAATGGTTTTGGTAAAATTTTAGAATAGGGAATACTTATTCAACATTAACTATGACTTTCCCCTCAATAAGCTCCTAATTCACTGTTTATTGATAGTTAGTAAGGTAGTTGTTAAATTTAGGTGTTGGGTAGGATTAGTGAAGTAGATGTTATTGTCCATAGAAAACCCTCAAATATACAGTTAAGTTTTAAAACACATCATCATTCTGAAGACAGAGTTGTACCCAATTTGAAAATGAGGAAACGGGTAAATATCGATAGGTGAGTATGCATGCAAAATACTTCCATTATAATCGTTTCGACCTGTGTGTTAAAAGGAAAAAAGTATGCATAGCAAAATACAGACCCTCAGATGAGAAACATCTGGAAACGTACAGGTGGGCCTTGTTCTTTACCCTTTTCTTTAGGGAGGAATCGAATTGTATGCATAATGAAAACTCTATGAAATGTATAGAACACGCCTTACCCTGTATAAACAGAAAAAAACTATATAAAAGGAAAAGCTGAATAACAATCAGGAACTCTTTGAAATAAAGTCTACTTTTCTTGAACCAAAACCAAGACTGAGTTTGATTCTTCAGATCAGCGGCAGATATTTTGGCACCTCATGGGACTGGAAAAGAGCAGCAGAATGGAGGACCACTTTTGGACTCACTGACGAGTAACATTAACAACGGTGGCCACCATAAAATAAGGTAAACATTTTTGCTTATATAACAAGAGTGTGTTGCTTGCCGTTGTTAGGATCTGCTCTTCCAAATGTAGAAATAAATGATTAAATAAATAAATAAAAAATGATTTTTTTTTATTCCAGAAGAAATAACTGCATGCACATATTTTGTTTATTGTTAGGAAAGCCTTGACAAGAGACCTAAATTGAAACTGAATGGTGTAGGCAGAAATACATTGCATGCAATGGTCTGTGTTTATTGTAGACTGGGCCAAAAAGGGATGGCAAAAAGCATGAAGCACATATAGCAAGAAAGCGCACAAAATTCAACAGATACCACTGGGCATGAATCCCTGCTGGGCACCGATTTATTTACTGAGTTGAGGGAGATTTTCAGTAAAAGAGCGAGAGCACAGCAGGTCACTCAGGAAGAGGGTAGTGTTTCGTCTGAGACTGTGTCTGTATGCATGTCTTTGTGAGTGAAGGTGAGTATTTTAATAAACAAATAAATTCCATATTGGGTAGGTAAGAGCTGCGAACCCCTCCCATCACTTAAATGTGGATTGACATAGATGGACACAGCTCTTGCCACACCAAGAGGTATGGCGATGTGGTATGAATAGTGAGCCCTATGAATAATGGGACATAGAATGAAAGCATTAGCCTTGTCTGAATGAAGGAATTAGAAGGAGTGAATGTGTTTAGGAAAATAGTTTAGATAAAATTTGAATCAAGATCTTTAATAGGCTTTTGCATTTTGGATGTCTGTGTGAAAGAAAATTAGAAAATTTTCTGAGATCAGTGCAGTAGAAGTGAGAGCAAGGCATTAAGTTAACATATATATAAAAAAAATGTGTGCAGACAAAATAATAAAGAGAAGTAAAGATAAATAATTATTCTTATAATTTTTTACATTGATAGTAAAATAGAGTTGAGACTGTCAATTCATACAAAAAGTGTAAATACATCAGACAGAATAAAAAACTAAACAGAAAGAGGTATGTCATGGAAATTAGGAGAAGTTGGTTAAAATAGTTAAATAGGTGAAAAAAAGATCTAATGAAATATTAAATAATTTACTATATGAATATATCTAAAATTAAATTAAAAACTGTATTGTAATATTATAGGAGAAAGTATGGCAGTCACTCTGGTGGAAATAATATGATTAAAATATCCACTTGAGTAAAGAGCTTACAAACAAGATCTAAAAAAAAAAATGTTTTATATTATATATATATATATATATATATATATATATATATATATATATATATATATATATATATATATATCGGTTAAAATTAGCTGATACAGTTTGCTGCATTCACGACTGTGAAAGAATCAGCAGAGCTTGTACAAGCTTTTTTCATCGTTTAATCTTTTTCAGATGTTTCCAAATGTTGAAATTGGGTTGAGCATCTATCTATACAATGACTCCGGCAAGCAGAGCTTCTCAAAGTTGGGAATAATCAAAGGAGAGCTGCGGTCCTCAGTGGGGCAGGAAAGGGTAAGCATGCTGGTGCTTGAGTGTGGAATGCACACACACCAACGCAGAGAAAAAAATAGGCCCTTTCTGTGCTGCAGCATCAGGCACAATTTGGTCTTAATCCAGCCCTGAAGGCGCTGCATTGCCATTGAGACTTGCCTATGATAAGTTCACAGCTGAGCAGACATTTTTCATCGTCACATTTGCAGATGCCGTACTGCTGGAATTCGTGATTGGTTGACAGCAAATTTCAAATATTAAATGGAACGATAAAATAACGTTATTAACCAGTTAATGGCCATTTAAAATTTTCGATTCTGTTCGGAACTATAAAATTAGATTTTGTTTCTGTTTCTGTTCCTGTTAAAATTTCATTTGTTTCTGTTCCATTTTGTTCCTTGAACCAGTTCAGAGCCCTGCTCTCCTATAGTAGAGAATGAGTGGAACTGTTCCTCAGGGGATCTGTAGAGCATTGGCTGATGCGATACTGTACTGCTGACGGCTGCATGGTTACAATTTTGTCTCTTAACAGTATCGAATATAGAAGTAAATTAGTTCATAAAGTCATTACTTCTGTGATGTTGAGAAATGTCAATACTTGTTGATGCTTTATTTTTCGTTAATTTAGCCACTGTATTGAATAAATACTTGGGTAATGTTTGTTTTCTTCTAAAAGAAATGTGAAGTAATCAGATCTAGCAGATTTTAATGCTTTTCTGTAGGATAGGTTACTTTTCTGCCAAGCAATACAAAATACCTCTGGCTTTGTTTTCCTCCAGCTGCGCTCCATTTTTTCCGGGATGCTCTCTTTAGGGTGCGAGTATGCTCATTATACCATGGTGTCAGACTGTTTTCCTTAGCCTTTTGGTTTGGTTGGTTTTAAATAAATCAATAAATCAATAATAAATAATAAATCAAATCACTTTTTCTGATTAATATTGCGTACTTGTTTGATTAGCGACCAGAGTGAACTTTGCTTGGGATTCCATCACCAAAACTCAGTCTTATTATGCCCTGTTAAGAGTCAGCATGATTATTGCATAGGTGTGCCTTAGGCTGTGCAACCTAAAATGTGCAGTTTTACTGTATTGGGGGGTCCAAAAACCATTCAGTATCTGGTATGACCACCATTTGCCTCACACAGTGCAACAAATATCCTTGGCATAGTTGATCGGGTTGTTGATTGTGGCCTTTACAACATGAGTTACCTGGAGACTTACAGCTGCACTGACAGAATACTTAACACACAAATTCCATATTTTGCACACAATATTTTGCATATTTTAAACACACTTTTTTTCACAAGGGAACCTCTGCAGCTAAACCAGAATGTGGCAGCAAGAGTAGTCTTTAACAAGCATTGATGTTTTAGGACATTGATATTTGCCTACAAAATATATATTTATTTGGCATTAATATACCTTCATATAGTCACAGAGTTTTCCAGCTGCGATTATGATGTAGATGACATCAAACTGTTCCTTAAGTCAATAAAAAATAAGAGAGGAGTTTTAGTTAGTGAGAATTTCCCAGTTTAGTTTGAAGTGTACAGCAGAAGTGCATGTTTCTCGCCAGAGGCTTTGCTCTGACACATCGAGCCCAGCGTTAGTTCAGTCAGGCCATGGAGGCAGGGCTGTGAACAGCTGATGCGGTCAGCTGTCAAATCGCTCCAATCACCACCTCTCTCCTATTAAACACGGGACATATATATATGTGGTTATATGTGCTCGGTAAGTATGCTCAATGGCTCGCAAGGCTCAAACTGCTCACGAGAGCCCTTTGCTCGCCCATGAACTATCAGACGGCAAATCTATCTCCATAGGAAGCATTAAATCAGGTTTTGCAGGATTCCCACAGAGTATCTCACCAGATTCAGTCGTGAACTTAAGCGAATTCGGCGTGTTGTTTGTGAAAAACAAGTGAGCTCTTGATATAGACACTTCGCACGCGATTCATCGTCAGAGATCTGCTCCCCGCTGGAAGAAACTATATTCAACAAAATCAAAGCATCCATGAACAACTGACAATTTCAACTTTAATTCATCTCTGGACGTCTTCACGAAGCTAAGCAAAGTATTTAATTTTTAAAGCCTAGTGCCATTTGGCGAACATGCTCAGAAATTGTTTATTGAAAAACTATTGTTCAGTTACGTTGCAAGGCATGCTATCATATTACCACATCAGTAACACAGTTAAATATTCCCACAAGCCTCGTTAATCTGTGGTCAAGGCTGTCGATATTAACGGCTGCTGCTTGAGGGATGCTTGATCAAACTTATCTGACAACTACAACACACTGGGTTTAATCCGTGATTTTCTGTTGCTCAAACACAATCAAGTGCTTTATACTACATGTACAGATCGTAATTTTGCTCGTATAAATGCTAAAACGTATCCGACAAGGGCTTATGCTGTTGCCTAAATTAAAGTCTGACCATATGATATATAGCTAGATAAAAAAAAAAAAAAAGGGGGTACTGCTTTAAAGGTGCAAGCTGATTTTCAGCTGTTTAAAGAGCTCCCTTCACTACTCCTATTTTCGACTGCGGGCGATCCCTCCCCACTCCACACGCTAGGAAGGTATTTAAAGCTATCAAGATATGGGACTGCTTGCTTGTGAGGTTTATATATTGTCCAACATCATGTGCTAGTCCTGCCGTGCTTTTGCCGGCTCCACTGCTGGCTTGCACTGACTGAGAGCGCACCTGATCAAACGCTTGGCTAACTGTTGGCTCATACACATTTGCCGTCATACAGGGTCATAGTACGGGTGTTCGAATCCTCTGCTGAAAATTAATGCAGTTTTTTCAGGGTTAATTGTATAAGCGCTTGGATTTAATAATTGCCAGGAAATTGGCACATTTGGGTTAATATTTGCTCTTATGGGTAACCATGGTTCATTTTATAAGCAGCTTCGCTCGAGTCTGTGCCTGTGGCTGTTGAGTGCTCTATTAATGCAATAAATTAATAAATAAATATTCCCTGCTCAGTTAAACTACTTTCTAAGACTGCAATGCATACAATCATATGCAGGGTTCCCCAGCATCAGGGTAGGTATTATTGCCATTTTAGCACAACAGCGGAACAATGTAACAATAATTAATTTGTGGCTAGTCCGCGAAATGCAGTGGAATCGTCAGTCATCAATCAGGGATATGTTGCACGTCTTTAAATTAAATCCCGAATGGATTAACCTTCTGTTATGCTACAAAAATCACATATCGAAGGATTTATGAACATGATGTGTCATTCTCCCACAAACATTAATCGTTATTGTGACAAAATCTAAGGGCATCATTATTGTAAGGACATTCATACAAACCATTGTACAGGGCCAAATGCGCCACCTGTTGGCAATTTGATGATTTTTCTAGAACAATGGAATGCTAATGCAACTTAAAATCCAAACGTTTTACAAGTAAGGGTGTCCGTGGGGTATCTGTGCATGTGCTTAACTAAGGTAAGAGTATTTATGCAAAAAAAGGGGTAATTTACCCAGTCTGAAGTGCTGGAACATTAAATTTCTTGGAAGTGCTTGGATTTACTCAAGGGAGTAAGAACCCTGGTGTACCTTCACGGAACTACAGAGGGAGACAAAGACTAACCATCCTACGAAACCATCGGGAATCATTAGTGAGAAATACTGGCTGCATCCGATCTTGGGCAGCAGACTCGATGAGAATCAGGTGTGTTTGACTCACCAGCACCTTACAAACCAATCGCAAATCTGACTAAAGCTGTGCAAACCGGGTAGAATATTGTCCGACTAAGACTGCGCCGGCGCACAGGACCGTCATGTGTGCCATCAAGTATCGTGAGAGTGTTCGAGAGCAGCACGCTGATTCAGCCTGCACTTTCTCCAGAGCAACAGCTGGAGCGCTGATGACAACACAGCTGTTCACGATTGGCCAGACTCACCACATGACTATGATCACGTGTGTTTCGAGGTTTATTCAACATTTCAGTTCCAAAAATGGCCATAAATCTGCGTTTAGAATGGTAAAGCTTTTAATGTAGTCAGCTGTTGTATTGAGTCAAGTCATCATCATCATACATCGATCAAAGCGCATATACCCTCTGTATTAGCATGTAAAAAAAAAATAATAATAATCATGCAAACTTATTCTTGAAATATATGGCACCGTATTAAGCAGTTTAGAGTATCTGTGCTCACGAAATGTTCTGAAACGCCTGCATATTTGACAATTCTGCATTTTATTTACTTCATAGTGATAAGTATGTGATATAGACATGTCTGTTTCTATTCATGAACCGATTTTGGACAGGCTCTGAAGCAGATTAATGGTCTTTAGCTGATCTACAGCTAAATATAGGAGTGTTGGTTATAACCAGTGGATATTTCGTACTACGTACATTTAATAATAATAAAATACGACACTGACCGCAAGGGAAAAAGGAGAATGATGAAGAGGATGAGAAGAATGAGGAGGAGGATGAGAAGGAGGAAATGAAGAATGAGGAGGATAATAAGAATAAGGAAGAGGATGAAAGGGAGATTGAAAATGAGGAGGAGAGGAATGAGGAGGAGGATGAGAAGAAGGAAATGGGGAAGAAGAAGAATGAGGAAGGAACTGCTGCTAAGAGAAAACCCTCGCTGCTATGTGAAAAAAGGGGGCTGCTGTTTTGTTAATGGAGATGGAGAAAGCAAAGTTGGATGAGGAGATGAGAAAAAAATATATATAAAGGAAAAGGGGCTGCTGTTTTCTCCTACTGGGAGATCACCCCTTGCTGTGATACATGAGGGGGCCGCTGTTATCCCTCAAGCGAGGGACAAACTCCCCCTCAAAAGAAAGGGACCTGCTGTTCTCACCAGCTGGAGAGAACACCCTTTGCTGCTATGGCAGAGGATGAACACACAGCAGAGTATTCCTTCAGCAGAGGATGAACACACCTGCTACTTAAAATAAGAGGGGACTTGCTATTCTCTCCCTCGCTTTAGAGGGGAGAACACCCCTCTCCTACCATAAGCTGCTTAAGGACATCTCTACAACATTATCTTTCTCTATTGCAGGAAGGAAACAATGAAATGCTACTCTCCTACCACTAATACCAAGCTCAGGGACATACTGCTCTTTTGCGGTTCTCCCGCTGGAGAAAAAAACCCTTCGCTGCTATTACCAGCTACCTTATTTATAGAGAGGCCGGCTATTTTCTGCCTCATTAGAAGGGAGAAAACCCCTTCGCTAGCCAGTAGGCTACATTAAGGATATCTCAATAAGACTGTCTTTTCTCTTTGCAGGACTGAAACAAGGTTGGTTTTGGGGGTTCTTCATCTGGCAGTAATACTCTCATTATGTTTTGGGGGTTAATGTTAAAGCTCTTGTATGTTCAATTATTCTGGGAACAAGAACCCCCATAAGGAACCATAACGCCAAAGATAAATTGTTTTCAATAAACTCAAGTAAACTTGCCAAAGTGGTTCCTGTCTGAAATCGAGTGCAGCCTTAGTTCAGTCAGGACATGGAGGCAAGGCTGTGAACAGCTGATGCGGTCAGCTGACAAATCGCTCCAATCACCACCTCTCTCCTATTAGACACGGGACATATATATATACATGGCACTACTGCTCAGTAAGTATGCTCAACCGCTCGCAACCCTCCCTCCTTCCCCATTATAAGCATGAGCACATTACTGTGCACCTTTTGGCTGTCGTCTTCTTTTTTTTTCTCAGATTACTAAGGCTTCCAAAATCTTAGCTGGTATGGACCTCACTGTTGAGAGACACCCATCTTCAAAACCAGGCTACAGGATAGACGTCCCACTGCCACATCCATATGATTATCACTGTTTGCTTTAAATACTTATAAAAAGTCTTAATTGTTATGTATTTCTTAATTCATGGTTCCAGGGGGTTAATGTTAAAGCTCTTGTATGTTCAATTCTGGGAGCAAGAACCCCCATAAGAACCATACCGCCAAAGATAAATTGTGTTTAATAAACTGAAGTAAACTTGCCAAAGTGGTTCCTGTCTGAACTGCAGTTCACATGCCTAGCATACTGTGGTGTGTTTGTTTAGTGAAGAGTAAACGCAAGCGTTCAGCTCTCGCAGAAATTGGATGAGCTCTGCTGCACTCATTGTGATGCATTCGTGAGATTCTCAGGGGATATGAGTATTCCATCAAATTTTACCCGAGTTTGTAGCAGCATATTCATGAGTGCGTTCGCCTCTCACCAGAATAGCGATGCATATGCAGCAGCAGTTTTGTTTGCCCTTGATTTCTGTGGTAATCTAGTGAGTGGGCGGAGCATGTTTAATTTCCACTAGAGCAGAATGCATGCTGCGCGTTGTGTCTCGTTGAGAACATGGAAAGGATCTGAAGGGAAATTTCTCCCTATCAGTAATTTCCTTTTGTTTATGCTGTACTCCATCTTTATTTTTTTTTTTATAAAACATAAAAATCATTATCATCCACATTCACAGATTCCAGCATACCAACGCTATCTCACAACCAATTCGTCCTCACGAGTGAGGTCCGAATATGTACGACCTCACTTTTTATACGGTTTGTCTAAACCCCAGTGACAGTTAAGTTTAAGGGCGGGGTTAGGTGTAGGTCATTCGTACAAATTCTTACGAATTGTGCAACTCGTATAATACGTATGATTTGGCAAAAAATTTATGAATTTGTGTGGTCGTAAGAATTTGTACGGATAAGCCACCTTGTAAAATATGTACGAATTGCCGTGAGATCGGGTTGAGCATACTGGTTATGCCAACATCGAGGGGATGTGTAAGAATGGTTATGAGAAGATTACACTTGTTAAGGAGATGCTGCCATGCTATCTCTATATGAGGGAAGCATCTTGTCTAAAGATGTAAGTCTATTAAGACTTCTTCCTTGCAAAGCAAGCACTAGCAAAATATTTAGAGGATGTGTGCATCCATGTCATCGTTATTTGATACCCGATGAAAAACCCAATCTTGGCATTGGTTGTTTGGGATAAGAGCATGCACACAATGTCCTTTAGGGGAAGATTTGCGTGCATTTGTGAGTGTTTTTTCAACAACAACAACAACAAAAAAGTCTCCACTCTCAGTTGTCTTTCTAATTAAGGAAAGAGGGGCAGACGTCTGCTTCTCGTGAGCTGTTGGAGGTTATGTATCATGCCACGGCAAGGTTTGACTTGCCGTGGAAGCGTGCTAAGAAGGTGACACCGCGAGGTCATCTCTATGAGCATTATATTCCTGGCCATTGCCCTCCAGCTCAGGTGAGCCCTCCATTTCTTCCTGATCTCCATACAGAGATTGACTAGAAAAGGAAGAAGTCATTTTTCTTATGCATCCATCGATTCCAGCATATGAGTACGCAATATCAAGGTGATGCGCAAAAACGGTTTCAGGATGAGGTAGCTGAGTTGCGCCACCATGGCAGATATCCGGAAGAAAGTAAGGCTTAGGCATAGAGGAGCAACAATAATGTACATTATGTGGAATGGTTTTTTAGTTTTTTTAAACTTAAACTGCAAAAACAAATTTCCTTACACCAATTACACAAAGCAACGTCATATGACCCCTTTAGTCAATCCAATAAAATAATCAATTTAATAATCCATTCCTTTTATTTAATAAATAAAAAAAAAGAAAAGAAAAAGAGTGTGAGGTTTCAAAACAATGGTTTGCATAATTTTAGCCATTGTTTGGATTAAAAAAAAAACCAAATCGGCCTACATGAGGTGATGTTTAGCAGTTACAGTATTTAATCACATCAGTTTAAATGAAACAATAAATATTACTTCAACTTACTTGAAAAGTTACATTCAAATATTTACTATTTTTATTGTTAGGCTTTACCTTTGTGTGTAGCTCCACCCTTTAAATGCATTTTGGATAAATCTGAAGTTACTTTGTTTCAGATGTTTTAATCTGAGGTGTGCTGTAAGCCATTTTAATTATTCACTTTGTGATAAACCACCATGATACGGTAATACATTTGACAATTACACATACTTCTATAAGACTGTCCTCTTTGGCTATGTTTACATGCACATTTTTGGTTCAATTGAACTGAATTCATTCCGATTGATGAATCTGAATGTAGTGTTTACACGAATGCTAAATAAGTGATCGGGTTGATGTGCATGTTATGTCAAAAGCTTCAAATCGGAATCAGTTTTTTTATACATGCACACTCTGCACAAATATTGAAAGTGAAAATTCAAATGACATATAGATGATTTAAAGTTTCTCAATGTTTGCACATGATAACCACTCTCCTACATGGTTTCTTTATAAGTTTTTAACAGCAGAATTAATATCTATCCATTTATGGATAAATATTAATATAAACCACTGTGCTGTGCTGCTCGTAATAATCACAAAAAAAAAGCCCCTGTGGATGAGTATCTGAAACAGGGTTCTCCTGCTCCACTTCACAGTTATTGAGTGAGAGTTTTAAAATGACAGGACACGTTTATACATCACTTTAAATATAAAAGGAAGAGCCACTCGTTCCGTGCATCATCAGTATAACATTACTTCTGCGTCATTACAGTCCTTTCAGTTTCTGGGTTCTATCCGATCGGGTGTTTATATGCACTCTCATTCGTATTAGAAGAGGAATAAACCACCCGCTTCAATCCGATTGAGCTCAGTTATAACAAGTGCGATTAAGCGATTTAAGGTGTTTAAATGAAGTGTTTAAATGAAGGCTTTTCAGTCCGAATGAGCAGTCAGTCAGATTACAAACGGACTATTTGGTTGCATGTAAACATAGCCATTGTGTCTGTCATTATGTTTTTGCATATCCATCTTTACCTTTTATTGTATTAGTCTGAAGATTTGGGATTAAATTTTCCTAAACTAATGCAACACAACAGAACATTTTGTCACTTAAACATACTGTGTAAAAATAAGTTGGTAATTCTGACAAAACCTGCAAAAATTTTGTACAGTAGCAATGACACTCGAAAAAAATCTATAATAATAAAATGCATGGAGTGTAAATTACAACCATTATGATTATTTACCTTTATGACGATTGCGGGTTTTTTGAAAATTTTCTCAGAATGATGGCTTTATCAGTTTAATTACAATTGATGTTCTGTAAAAATATTGACCAGAGAGGATGCTGGCTGAAATATTTTCAGAGTTAAGATGAGTTTAACTGTCTTTTTAAACCAGGGATAAAATAAAGCATAGACCATAGGATTCAGACCTGAGTTAGTATACATGACCCATGTCAAAACATTTATGATTGTTGAAGGAACTGCTGATATTGTCACGCTATCAGTCTCTGTTTCCTGGGTGTCCTCTAGTGAGCGCACTTCTCCTTAGGCACTTCACCATAGGCACTTTAATTCCGCTTGTCTGGTCATGTCGTCACAGTAATTGCACTCCAATTAAATCGCACAGGTGTTGACTATCCTTAGTCATTAGTCTCCCTATATAGAGCTGTCTTTCTCTGTCGTCTTTATGGAGTCCTTACCCTATGTGTCTCATGCTCTCGTTTCCCCAGACTTCCTCTACCTTCTCGTTCTTCCGAGTTCCCCGTTTCATCCGGTTCCCTTTTTGTTTGGTTTGTCTCTCAAGACAGTTTTATTTTGTATTTAACCTGTTTGTGCAATAAACCTTACCTGCTATTGGATCTTACCCTTTCCTTGTGTTTTTCCCTTAACCCAACCGTGACAGAAGGACTCCATCATGCCTAGATCCAGCGGTGTGAGATTTCAAATCTGTTCCCCAGCCACCATGGAGGAACGGAGGAGGAGATTCCGGAACTTAACCACCCTTCATCAAAAGGGAAGCGAGGTGGGTGGCCTGGCGCAATTGTTTTGGACTTTGGCAGTCGGGTTAGGTTACAATGATGCAGCACTTAAAGATTTGTTTAATAATTGCCTGGATGATCCTTTACCTCAATGGGAGATGAAGGGGTTAGAGATCCTGGACTTTTGGGGGTTTACCAAATACCTGCACCATCGTGCTCAGTGGGATGCAACAACCACACCAGAAGTTCCAGACAAGACTGCCACCTGCCCAGCGCCACCGCACAAGATGGCCGCCAGCCCAGCGCCACAGTACAAGATGGCCGCCAGCCCAGCGCCACAGCACAAGATGGCCGCCAGCCCAGCGCCACAGCACAAGATGGCCGCCAGCCTAGCACCACAGCACAGGATTGTCGCCAGCTCAGAGCCACAGCTTAAGATGGACGACTCAACGCCTGAGTCTCCAGACAAGGTGCCGCCGACTCGCCATCGTGGAGGACGGAGGAGGAGGAGACAGGCGTCGACCGTCCCTCAAGGCCTGGAGAAAGTCCCAGAGGCCGAGGCTGTTCCCGAGGCGGAGCCCGATGCAGTTCCCGAGGCGGAGCCCGATGCAGTTCCCGAGGCGGAGCCCGATGCAGTTCCCGAGGCGGAGCCCGATGCAGTTCCCGAGGCGGAGCCCGATGCAGTTCCCGAGGCGGAGCCCGAGGCGGTGCCCAATGCCGAGGTGGTGCCCAATGCCGAGGCGGTGCCCGATGCTGTTCCAGAGGCCGATACCGATGCTGTTCCCGAGGCGGTGCCCGAGGTGGTGCCCAATGCCGAGGCGGTGCCCGATGCAGTTCCCGAGGAGGTGCCCGATGCCGAGGCGGTGCCCGATGCTGTTCCAGAGGCCGATGCGGTGCCCGATGCCGAGGCGGAGCCCGATGCTGTTCCCGAGGCCGATGCTGTGCCCGAGGCTGTTGCCGATGCAGTTCCCGAGGCGGTGCCCGATGCCGAGGCGGTGCCCGATGCCGAGGCGGTGCCCGATGCCGAGGCGGAGCCCGATGCTGTTCCCGATGCCGATGCAGTTCCCGAGGCGGTGCCCGATGCCGAGGCGGTGCCCGATGCCGATGCGGTGCCCGATGCCGAGGCGGAGCCCGATGCTGTTCCCGAGGCCGATGCTGTTCCTGATGCAGTTCCCGAGGCGGAGCCCGAGGCTGTTCCCGATGCCGAGGCGGTTCCCGATGCCGAGGCGGTGCCCGATGCCGAGGCGGTGCCCGATGCCGAGGCGGTGCCCGATGCCGAGGCGGTGCCCGATGCTGTTCCAGAGGCCGACGCGGTGCCCGATGCTGTTCCAGAGGCCGATGCGGTGCCCGATGCCGAGGCGGAGCCCGATGCTGTTCCCGAGGCCGATGCTGTTGCCGAGGCGGTGCCCGATGCTGATGCGGTGCCCGATGCCGAGGCGGAGCCCGATGCTGTTCCAGAGGCCGATGCCGATACTGTTCCCGATGCAGTTCCCGAGGCGGTGCCCGAGGCTGATGCCGATGCAGTTCCCGAGGCGGTGCCCGATGCCGAGGCGGTGCCCGATGCTGTTCCAGAGGCCGATGCGGTGCCCGATGCCGAGGCGGTGCCCGATGCTGTTCCAGAGGCCGATGCGGTGCCCGATGCCGAGGCGGTGCCCGATGCTGTTCCAGAGGCCGATGCGGTGCCCGATGCCGAGGCGGAGCCCGATGCTGTTCCAGAGGCCGATGCTGTTTCCGAGGCGGTGCCCGAGGCTGTTCCAGAGGCCGATGCCGAGGCGGTGCCCGATGCCGAGGCGGTGCCCAATGCCGTTCCAGAGGCCGACGCGGTGCCCGATGCTGTTCCAGAGGCCGATGCGGTGCCCGATGCCGAGGCGGAGCCCGATGCTGTTCCCGAGGCCGATGCTGTTCCCGAGGCCGAGGCGGTGCCCGAGGCCGTTCCAGAGGCCGATGCCGAGGCGGTGCCCGAGGCGGTGCCCGATGCTGTTCCGGAGGCCGAGGCGGTGCCCAAGGCCGAGGCGGTGTCCGATGCTTTTCCGGAGGCCGAGGCGGGGCCCGAAGCCGAGGCGGTGTCCGTTGCGGTTCCGGAGACCGAGGCGGGGCCCGAAACCTTTCCCGATGCGGTGCCGGAGGCCGTTCCCGATGCAGTGCCCGAGACCACTTCGCCCTGGGGGACTCCGACGGTGACCATGAGGACGTGGTGGTCATCCGCTCCGTCCTGGGGGACTCCGGCGGTGACCAAGAGGACGTGGTGGTCATCCGCTCCGCCCTGGGGGACTTCGGCCGCGACCACGTGGAGGTGGTGGCCTTCCGCTCCGCCCTGGGGGGGCTTCTGCTTTGACCACATGGGTGTGATGGCCCTCTGTTCCGCCCGGGTGGGCATCACCTAATGTCCTCCATTTACCAATGTTTTTGTTTTCATTTGTTTTTTGTTTTTTCTATTTTCCTCCGTTGGACCTGGCCCTCCGTCCCTCCCCTCTTTCCTTCCGCCGGTCCACCACCCTCCTGGACTCCTTGTTTTGTGTTACACTTTCCTGTCTCTGCCTTTCCATCACGTCTGGTTGTTCCGTCTCTTTTCTTCCATTTTACCTGGTTGTCCTGTCTTTGTCTCTGTCTCTCCATTCCACCTGGTTGTTTGTCTCTGTTTTCTGACCCTCCGTCCCTCCCCCTAGTCCGCCTCCGCTTCACCTCCCTCCTACCTCTTTTTCTGTTGGGTTTTCCGGGGTTTCAGGTGGAGCATCTGGTAGCTGCTCCGTAGGGGAGGGGGTAATGTCACGCTATCAGTCTCTGTTTCCTGGGTGTCCTCTAGTGAGCGCACTTCTCCTTAGGCACTTCACCATAGGCACTTTAATTCCGCTTGTCTGGTCATGTCGTCACAGTAATTGCACTCCAATTAAATCGCACAGGTGTTGACTATCCTTAGTCATTAGTCTCCCTATATAGAGCTGTCTTTCTCTGTCGTCTTTATGGAGTCCTTACCCTATGTGTCTCATGCTCTCGTTTCCCCAGACTTCCTCTACCTTCTCGTTCTTCCGAGTTCCCCGTTTCATCCGGTTCCCTTTTTGTTTGGTTTGTCTCTCAAGACAGTTTTATTTTGTATTTAACCTGTTTGTGCAATAAACCTTACCTGCTATTGGATCTTACCCTTTCCTTGTGTTTTTCCCTTAACCCAACCGTGACAGATATAGTATGGAATCCAACAAAGCAGATAAACTGTGACAATGATTCCTAATGTCAGAGCAGCTTTGCTCTCTGATTTCCTTCTCACTGAACCTTCATTTACACATTTGCCACCCTTCATCAGGGCGTTTATAACTTTCACTTGCTGATGTACAACATAGAAAATCCTCAAATATAAAGATATGATCAGAATACAAGGAAAAATAAAACACAAGATCAGATCAGTGACTCTCCAAGCAAAACTAATCATAACAGAACACTCTCCATAACACATATTTGTTTTGCTTGAAATGTCAAAATAACCATTACCAATTGCAAAGGCAGTGCTAGAAGTTGAGGAAAAAACCCAACTCAAACAGATGCTTATTAATGTTTTAGTCGTGGTTATTTTCTGTGGGTACAGTAAAGGGTGACAAACAGCAACATAACGATCAACAGCAACTAAAACTAAATTACTTAGAGATACTGAAATAAGCAGCCATGTTATTGTCAAAAACAGTCCACAGAAAGTCTCCCCAAAGTACCAGCACATCTCAATCAGCCTCGAGGTCTCTATGGGCATCACAAGTCCAATAAACATGTCTGCCACAGCCAGAGAGAGAATGATCAGGTTGGTTGGAGTGTGAAGCTTCCTGAAGTGAGAGATTGAGATGATCACCAGCAGGTTCAGAAACACAGTCCACGCTGACACCAATGAAGAAAACATATACATGATATTGGATTCATGTCTGGAGCGTTTTCCCCTGATACACGATGAGTTGATAGCAGGAAAGCAGTATTGAGTCCCATGATCCTCTGTCTCATAGGCCATGTGTGAGCCTCCTCCTTTTAGGATTTTGTTCTACTTTCCTTACTGTCCTTTCATTTATAGTGTCTGGATCAGACTGACCCCAGCCCATCTACCGCCCACTCTGATGCAGCATAATGACATTTAATTAGTTATTGTTTGTATTCATTTATTCACACAGTAATCTGTTTAACAGCCCATACTAATGCATTTGGTAACACTTTAGAATTGGGAATAATTATTTAGCACTAACTATGACTTTCCCGTCAATAAAATCCTAATTTTATGGGGAGGGGTTGCACGTACTTTTTAATGTGTACTTGAGCAGCGCAGTACACTGTGACTCCATGTTGCTTTGAGCACATCATTCTGCACCCACAATGTGCATACGCGCTTTGTGCGGTCTGTTTTGAAGCGTTTCGTATTATCATGGTTTTGCGCACTGAAAGATTATTAAAAGCCTATATTTTTATACCTAGCCTACACAAAACAATTAAAATGAGGATAATTTAATTGTATATTATTTGTGTGTAGTGTAGGCTATATAAATACATACACTTCGTAGCTCTTGACATTATAAACATAAAATTGTGATATTTGGGTGAGGGCTTCGATAACTCACTCTTTTTTGACCATACATGTGTTTGCATCCCTGAATGTTTGTGTCACTTTTATTAGACAGGGTTGTATTATGTTTGTGTTTACAAATAATATGCATCTTGAAGTTGCACTGGCAAACAAGTTGAAGCACAAGTTGTAGAGCATAAGTATGTGCTCCTTAATAGCTTATATTTTGAGCACGTTGTTCATTGCACTTTAGCAATTTCTCAAATAAAGCCACAATTGCAAAAGTAAGAATGTTTTTATTCGCGGCTTTTTTGGAGTAAAACAGTGATTCCACTGTTACCACTTTATCTGCGTGTAATGTTGTAGTAGCTCAAAGTTTTTTGCTGTTTAAACTTTAAACCATTCCTTTATTACTGTGATTACTGGTGAAAACAGACAATGTGCTGAAATTTTAGAAGAGCATCAATTCATGGAAAAAATATAACTTGAAATATGTGGATAAAAGGTTTCTGCCCAATGCGACCATGAAGTACAGCTTGGCAGCACTGCTTCTCCATCAATGAGAAAGTCAAGTTTATTATGCAAAGCTTTTAAGGTTAACTGTTGTTTTATGAATTGCAACACTCGTTACAACCTGTCAAACCTAAGTCCATTTCCAATACTTTTTAACCTAAATTAATTTGTTAAAGAGCCAGTAAGATGAAAATTCTAAGCTTCCTATCACTGTTTATAAGTCCTGTACATTAGGTTTAAATCCATCCAAGGTTAAAAACATTGTCATTTTGTCAAAATATCATTTTAAAATTACCTCAATTCTCAGAGATCCCCAAACGGTTCGCGCGAAGCTGTTCAAAAGATTCAGTTTCCTTTTACCCCACCTTTCGGTAGCATACTGTGTTCTGATTGGTCAACTAACATAGTCAGTTTTGATTGGTTGTTCCACACACACCTTCATGGTAAACAATGCGTTAGCATCTGTTTGGGGTGAATTATGTCTTATTCTCTCACTGCGAAGCAAGCAGTAAAATAAAAAACTTGAACATTATCGCTGCTTTTTCTTCTGTGCGGGTGTATTCAAGCCGCGTGCTTCAGTTTGAATCTGAATAGCGCGTTCAGCGCGGGGGCGTGGTCACATTAGATAAAACGAAGGGAGACATGAAAAACAGACATCGTGTTGTGTTCATATGGATTACTTTATCACAGAATATCTGTTTTCGGCAGCACTTGTTTAGTTTTAAAGTAGACATGTCAAGCTTTCTATAGATATCTCTCTCATGTCTCTTCGTTGAGTATTCACAGAGTTACACTTCATTTTAATGACGTGTTTGTAAATGAAGATCAGCTCAGACAGGCTGCAGACAGCACACATACTGATAAGACGCTCGGGAGAAAACAGACACATAACTTCATAATCATACTTCGTGTTGTGATTCGGAGATGCTCGTTGTTCTAAATAAAGTTGGTAATGAACCCTCTTTTATGGCCAAACGCTTTGAAAACCCCGCCTTGTATTAACTGAGATTAGAAGAGCAGTCATCAGTGAAATGTTGTGAACACAACAAAAGGGATTTGTTGTACTGCTCTGGTATTGTGGTAAAAATGAATTTTAGCCATTGGTTCTTCTGATCTTCATTCTTTGGCAGTGAAAATAAAACAAACTTGCCTTTACAATTAAAAACACACTGTCTCCTCGACATGATGCTATCACACCAACCAGAGCGTCTGTGTGGGGGGGTGGGGCAGGTCAGAGTTCCGTTTCTCCCAAGACGGTAGGCGGAGATTATTATGCAAAGTGTTCTAGTGACGTACATAGGGATGGGCAAAAGATTTGAAATCTATAACGACTCGTTTCAGTGATTCAGAGTCGACTCCTTACTTTAGAAGCCAATAACTTTATAAATCGTGTACTTTTTGGTTTAATTACTTTGCACATTGTTTACACTGATGGACAGCTACATCATACATTGTAATACAGGTAATTTTTGATTTCCCATCTGTGTGGCTCTTTAAAGACTACTTTTTGTTTTTGTTTTAATAAAATTGGCTAAAACTTGACTAAAACCTTTTTGCGTTTTCGTCGACTAAAACTTGACTAAAACCTTTTTGTGTTTTCGTCGACTAAAACTTGACTAAAACCTTTTTGTGTTTTCGACGACTAAAACTTGACTAAAACTATCACGTTTATAAGTGACTAAAATGTGACTAAAACTAAAAAGCATTTTCGTCCAAAAGACTAAGACCAGGGATGTAGTGGGGACTAAACGCACGTAAACGCCGTTTACGCACCTCCCAAAATTCGGAAATTGCGTTTACCCAACTCCAAAGTGCGTTTATCCACCTCTAAATTGAGGTCTAAATTTAAATCGTTTCGGTTTCATATTGTTCATTATTAGTTTCATACTGTAGGTTGTTTGTTGTTAAAGATGAAGTCTTTCATATTGCGCTGCAACTTGTCAGTGTTGACCAATGCTTGCGGTGTTGCCAGTAGTAGTGGGAAGTTTGGATCATTTTACTGACTCGGATCTTTGAGTCTCGTTCAGTAAAATGAACTAATCTTTTCTCTTCCCATCTCTATGGGACTGACAGGAAGAATAAAAGACCCGGACCTCACTTGTCGATTCAGAACCATAGACAGTAAAAGTTCAGAACCCATATGGTGTGTAATGCGCATGTGCGGTCAACACAAAATGAATGAATCACTCGGTAGTCCTGAGTCATATTAAAGATTCGTTCAAAATGAACAACACGCAACAGACTGCATCAAGATTCAAAAATGGATATCCGGCAATTAATAATAATAATAAAAACTTATTATCTTTATTTTGAATAGAAATCATCACTCATACAGCAGCCATTCATTTCATCTCCGGTTTATTTGTGTTCGTATACATACAATATCCACGATCCGCCAGGGCTATATCCCAATGGTGCGCACATTTGAATAGATGATAATTTTATGACTGTTTGTTTGTAAAATATTTCGTCATATAGAATAACATTTCTATTAATTTTACACTGATTTATGCGATCTGAAGAACTAAAACAGCTAACAGAGCTAACGATTACTCTCGTATTGATTCGCGTCAGCTATGACATCAGTGTGATATCATTAGTTTGTAAAGCTGTCAATCATCTCACGTGAATGACGTGATCAAAAGGATGTCCTTTTGCAATGAAGTTGTCTGTGTCATTGCAGTCTGTGTCATTGATAAAATATATGAAAGACAAAAGTGAAAAAAAAATATTTGATTCCAGCTTGTTAAATGTGAATATGTTCTACTGTTTTCTCTCCTCTGTGACAGTCAACTGAATATCTTTGAGTTGTGGACAAAACGAATCATTTGAGGACCATTACTGGGCTTTTGGGGAAACACTGATCCACATTTTTATGACATATTATAGACCAAACAACTAACCGATTAATTGAGAAAATATTCAACAGATTAATCGACTATGAAAATAATCCAAAATCCCTAATCATTGCTTACAAGTGCATTGCATTGGAACCCCTGGATATAAGCCTCCCTCTCTATTCCTCTTTTAAAAAAAAATTTTCTCTCTGTTTTATCATTTAGTAAACTTTATAGATTTCAACCTTATTATTCCTTCTTGAGTCTCTTTAACAATAACTTAGATTAATGTATGAATTGAATAGTGATTGTGTGACCTATATGAGGGAACAACCAGTGATACCCTTGGTAGTAATATCAAATGATAGCCTATAGCGATGTCATCAGGATACACATACAGCGGTAGGCAGCGGCCCACCTTACTGTGACCACGATGTGGTCACCCAGAATTTGTAATTTATCCACCTCTTTTTTTACCACTACACCTCTGACTAAGACTAAGACTAAAACTAAAAGGGCTGGCAAAAACAACACTGGTGTCTGTGCAATCATTTGCAAAGTCAACAATATCACTGTAAATGATGCAGCAGTGTCTTTGCAGCAGTAAAAAAATACAAAATTGCCTAAGACTTAACCTAGAATAATTTTTAAAATAAGTTTGAGGTACTTCTGTGAGCAAGCATTTTTGCATGATTTGTCTTGCTTTGACTGGGACAGAATTGCACTTATAGATAAAGGTGGAGCTAGCTTGGAAATATTTTTATGAAGGTATTATTAGTATTGTGGACAAGCATGCTCCCTTTCAGAGGTTAAGAGTAAAGGGACGTGAAAATGCGTGGTTTACCCCGGAGCTGGCTAATCTTCTTTAGCAGAGGAACCAAGCCTGGGCTAAAGCCAGGCAGTCTGGGACAAATTTAGACTAGCTCAGTTTTAGACAGTTGCATAATCATTGTGCATTTCTTATTAAAAAGGCATAATCTGATTTTTATTTAGCAGCCACAACGGAAAACCTAAACAATCCCTGTAAATTCTGGAAAGTCCTGAAAACGGTGTGTACCTCAAATTGTCATAATGAATTACCTCCATGTATTATTAAGGATAAAACAGTCATATCAGAAAAGTCTGCAATTTAAGAGTGCTTTAATAAGCACTTTTTTTCTAAGCAGGTTCCTTTTTTGAACGTCAACTCTTTGCCTTTCTCTGTTGCTGATGTGAAAACAGCTCTTATTGCTTTGGACCATAGTAAATCTCCTGGCCCTGATACTTTAGAGCCTTATTTTTTTGTGAATAAATGCTTATTTTATTGCAGAACCAATAGAAATTGTTTTGAATCAAACCCTAGTCAACAATGAGATACCAAGAATTCGGAAATTGGCATATGCACTCCCTCTTTTAAAAGGAGGAGATTCCTTGTCTTTGGATAAATATAGACCAATTTCCAAATTACTGATTTAGCTAAAGTGTTAGAAACATTGGTTGTTGATCAGTTAAAAGAGTATTTGGTTTCCAATCATATTTTGTCTGACATACAGTCAGGGTTTTGAAGGCAGCATAGTACTACTAATGCTGCAATGAAGGTCATTAATGACATTATTGAGGCAATGAAATGAAAGCTTTAGCCTAAGTTCTGCCAGGAAGACCCAGTTACTTCGTCACTAATTACCTTCATCATTATCCAATCACGTCTTTATACTTCAGTATATAAGATTGGTACTTACACATGTTTGAGTTCGCAGATGCCGACGCGATTGTTCCTTGCTCAAGCTGGCGCGTTTATTGATTTACTTGCTATAGTTAAGTTTGTGTCCTGCAAACTATCGCAAGTTGGACGTTCCTCTCAAGATGCACACGGGATCGTTGGCTTTGCTCGATGTCACGGTGACTATCTGTGTTCATTCTTGTTGGATGATATACAGGCTTTCGGCTTTCTTGGCAGAGGATGTGAAACATTGGCGGAGTTCCGTGTGCTTTCCAGGGTTGCCAGGTTTTCTCAAAACCGCCAATCACTACTAAAAACTAGCCCAATCGCGTTCAAAAGTGGTTTCCCGGTAGAATTCATATTCTAGGGGCTAAATATGACATTATTGGGGTCACCTCAAACCCCGGACAGGAATAGCAACCTGCAGCAGCAAAAAAAAAAAAAACCCGGTTTTGGCTTTCCGAGATGTCGCGTCAGTGCTGCTTGGGTCTCAACACCTGAAAGGACTTTGGTCTCAATCAACAAATATTTTCATCTGTACGCTCATGTGAACCTGCACAAATTAAGTCTCTCTGGACCAGCAGACTGAATCAAGGTTCTTTTGGCATCTCGCCTCCATCACTTCATCAGTCTACAGCATTATAAGTATCATTTTTGTTCTATGCACTTGTGGCGCCGGGCATTAATTTTTTATTCTGCAAGGTTTTATACTCATACGTTCAAGATAAAGCACTGGCCGTTTCGTGCTTATCTAGCAGACTCGCACTGCATAATTAAGATGTTGATCATATTGGGAAGTCATGGCCTAATGGTTAGAGAGTCGGACTCCCAATCGAAAGGTTGTGAGCTTGAGTCCCGGGCCGGCAGGAATTGTAGGTGGGGGGAGTGCATGTACAGTTCTCTCTCCACCTTCAATACCATGACTTAGGTGCCTTTGAGCAAGGCATCGAACCCCCAACTGCTCCCTGGGCGCAGAAGCATAAAAATGGCTGCCCACTGCTCCGGGTGTGTGTTCACAGTGTGTGTGTGTGTGTTCACTGCTCTGTGTGTGTGCACTTCGGATGGGTTAAATGCAGAGCACAAATTCTGAGTATGGGTCACCATACTTAGCTGAATGTCACGTCACTTTTCACTTCACGTCACATATTGCATGCAATGTTTTGAATAACTCCTTCGTAATGCGGCATTTTAAGGCTTGTAATAAAAGCTACAATATTTTATAATGATAAAGATTGTTGTTCGTATTAATTTCTGTAAAAAAATACTCTTTGTCTAGAACACTTAAGATCGATTGTTTAAGATCAAAAAAGAAAAAATAAAAATAAAAAAAAAACCTTGGCTGTGCGTTCTATACTAGACTAACTGAGACTTGTCATGGCACTTGTATACTGTTGTTGTTCTCTTGTTGACCTGACTGCTTCTATTGTTCTCATTTGTAAGTCGCTTTGGATAAAAGCGTCTGCTAAATGATTAAATGTAAATGTAAGATATTTGTTGTCTTAATCCTATGCTTTAATCTCTGTTTTTCAGTCATTGTTTCATTTGCGCCTATTCCTGAATGCTTCGTACTGGAATGGGATTCTATGGCTTCAGATGCAGAGAACCGTTGCTCTCACCTCATCTTTACACGGCTTACTCTCGGACTAGCGCTATTATGAACACTGGATCTATCAAGCTGATGTATATATGGACCCTTTCATTTGAGTTATAGGTAAGATTCAGCTCAATGCTCAGCAGGCATCTTAAAGTCCACGTGACACGGAAGTTGCTGCTGACTTTATTTCAGAGTGGTGACATATCTCCAGTTTAATCCGAATATTAATTATATGGTTTTGTTCGCGCTCTGGTCTCTGTCTCACTCATAGCAAACTAATGGCTGGAGGGGTGTGTTATATGGATGTTCTGCACATGCTGTCAAACTGTCGTCAACAGAAAAACTATGCATTACAGAGTGGAAATGTTCAGATTTCGATTAAAGATTACGAAGACAAACAATGATTAATTGTTTACATCAAGATTAGCAATATGTGCTAAATTTCAATTTTATGCGGACTTTAAGCTACAATCAAGGCGCATCTACCGGTGTTAGTTCATTCTGTCTCTCATACCATTGACTTCAGTATTACTTGGCTGTTGCGGCCTTCACATTACACGCACTGTTGTGGCACCTTGCATAACTCCTACCACGTGGTCTATCGGGCAAGTTGTTCCAATTACAAACTCCAAGAAGTGATTATGAAAGAATGGGTTGCTATCAGTCAGGATTTAGCCCAGAAGTTGATTGAGATCATGCCCAGTCGAATTGCAGAGGTCCTGAAAAGAAGGGCCAACACTGCAAATACTGACTCTTTGCATAAATGTCATGTAATTGTCGATAAAGGCCTTTGAAACGTATGAAGTGCTTGTAATTTATATTTCAGTACATCACAGAAACAACTGAAACAAGGATCTAAAAGCAGTTTAGCAGCAAACTTTTGAGGGCTAGTGATTCTCAGGACTATTGGCCACGACTGTACACACAAGGCTTTCACATCACAGTTCATCGGGCCTCACTTTACATGGCCTAACGAGGCTTCACATTACTCACCCTAAAGCAGCTTTTGTTCATTTGACCTTAATGTCCTTCGAAAAATTGGCCAGTGATGGTTTTCTCGGCCTAGCTAGGCTTTTCCTAAAGCCTATTGGGGCTGTTCCATCTTCTGTGGCCCGCCGGGGCTGTTCCCACTGCGTCCTCTCGTGGCCCATATTACTGCTCTGGCCTATTGTGGCCCCCATCACTGCTCCGGCCTATTGTGGCCCCCATCTCTGCTCCAACCTATCGCGGCCCCCATCTCTGCTCTGGCCTATCGCGGCCCCCATCTCTGCTCTGGCCTATCGCGGCCCCCATCTCTGCTCTGGCCTATCATGGCCCTCATCTCTGCTCTGGCCTATCGTGGCCCATCTCCTCTACTGTATAAACTAAATCCCTTCAAGATATAATCCGATAAACGCACCGCTCTTTATTTTACCTAACGGAGCACCCCTTTCCAAGGCTCGTTTTAGAACTCACTTAACCACTGTTATCAAAAGCTGCAGTCTATCCCCCTCTCTCTATACCGGCCATTCATTCAGAATTGGGCAGCTACTACAGCAGCTGAACGAGGAATCTCTACGTCAGCTATTAAGATCATAGGCAGATGGTCTTCCTCAGTATTTGAATCATACATCAGACCTGAGAAAAAAAAAAAAAAAAAGACATACTCGAAGCTCAGCAAGCTCTCCAGTAACAAATCAGGTAAATTTTCATGCGATTACTGGTGGTGGTGTTACTGGTGGTATATTTAATTAAAAAATAAAATAAATCATTATCCAATCACGTCTTTCATACTTCAGTAAATAAGATTGATACTTACACGTTTGAGTTCGCACATGCCGACGCGATAACCTCCACCCTCCCCACCACCACCAGGATGGTCCTGTCCTTACCTTCCAGGGGGTTCGGCTGTGCCCCTGCCTTCTTCTTCAGGCAGGAAATGCTGGTCCGCTACCCTCGGATTATGAACTATGGACGGGGCCTTCCGCCAAAGAAATGTATAATAATGCTTGCTGTGTTGTCAATGTATGCTTTGTACATTTTATCTCCCGAGTCTTTCTGGTAGAACTGCAAGAACACTTGTGTAGCTATTTTTATAGATTTAGCCAAAGCATTTGATACAGTGAACCTTTACATTTTTTTGGAAGAGCTACAAAATGTTGGTTTTCCTGACCATATTGTTGATTGGTTTACTAAATAATTGGCAGATAGAACTCAGTGTGTTTATTTTGACAATTCCAAATCAGAAACTCTGAGTGTACCTTGTGGTGTACCGCAAGGATCAGTCTTAGGCCAATTTTATTTACTCTTTATATTAATAACTTGTGTGACTGCATTTCTCAGGCTCATTTCCATTTTTATGCTGACGATACAATTATTAATTGTGAGGCTGCGACTTTACACCAAGCTTTTTCTTATTTCTAAATCTGTTTTTAACCTTGTTCATATACAACTGTATCGGCTTAATCTAGTTTTGAATGTTGAGAAAACTATTATGCTTTACTCAAAATGTTATCTGTACCTACAGTTCGTACAGAGCTTGGTAAGAAGGCTTTTAGTTATGAAGCCCCGTCCACCTGGAACACATTCTAGTCTGAATTGCAATTGCGAACTCTGATTTATTTGAGTGAATTTAAACAACGCATGAAAGTCTTGGAAATAGATGCCATATATTGTTGTCTGTTTTTAAAATAACCAAATTGTTTTAAACCTATGGTTGGTATAAATTGTACTTTTAAGTAGTCTGATGTTGATGTTGTTTGTTTATGTGTCTGAGGATATTCAATAAATGTCTCTTGTTGTTGTGCATATGCTTGGTGATCATATTTGTAATTATGTGCTGTTTATATGCTGCCATTATGGCCAGGTATCTCTTGGAAAAGAGGTTTTAAATTTCAGTGAGATCATCTGGTTAAATAAAGGTTAAATAATAATAGTAAAAAAGTAAAATAAATATATATATATATATATATCAGAGCCACAGTTTAAAGTGTAACCAACAGTCCAGTAAAATAATCCAAAAGTAGCTTTCAAAATTAAATAATAAATAAAAGGAAAAGTATATTGACAAAACTATATAATTAGTCAAAGCATTTGATTAAAAAAAATGGTTTGCATGAATTTTTAGCCTTTGTTTGAATCATAAAAATTCGGCCTACATGAGGTGATGTTGCGCAGTTACAACATTAATTTATTCACATCAGTTTATATGAAACATTAAACATTAGTTCAGCTTAATTGAAAAGTTGGAATAAAATATGTAATATTGTTATTTACCTTTGTGTGTAGCCCCACACTTTAAATGCCTTTTGGGTGAATCTGAAGTTGCTTTGAGATGATTTAATCTTAGCAGGCTGTAAGCCATTTAATTTTTCTTTTTGTGACGAACCACAACAATAATAGACATGACACTTACACAGAGTTTTAATTGACTGTCTTTTTTTCATTATGTTTTTGATATCAACACAGATTCAGCATGACTGATAAAAGTGAAGCATAAAGTACATAATATCTGTCTTTATCAAATTTATTCCATTAGATTGAAGATTTGTGATAAAATGTTCCTAATAAGCTATTGCATCACAACTGAACATTTTGTCACTTAAACTTACTGTGTGAAAATAAATTTACTTAATTGTTAAATTCTGACAAAACCGGCAACTGTTAAAAAGCAATGACATTCAATAAAACAAGCTATAATATTAAAATGCATGGAGTTTAAATTATGCCTATTATGATTATTTAACTTTATGATTTTTTTGGCAATTATAGTTTTTGTGAAATTGTTCTCAGAATGATGGCTTTATCAGTTTAATTACAATTGCTGTTCTGTAAAAATATTAACCAGAGAAGATGCTGGCTGAAATATTTTCAGAGTTAAGATTAGTTTAACTGTCTTTTTAAACCAGGGATAAAATAAAGCATAGACCATAGGATTCAGACCTGAGTTAATATACACGACCCACATCAAAAAATTAATGGTTGTGGAAAAAACTGCCGATATGGAACAGATATAGTATGGAATCCAACAAAGCAGATAAACTGTGACAATGATTCCTAATGTCAGAGCAGCTTTGCTCTCAGATTTCCTTCTCACTGAACCTTCATTTATGCATTTGCCACCCTTCATCATGGTGTTTATAACATTCACTTGCTGATGTACAACATAGAAAATTCTCAAATATAAAGATATGATCAGGATACAAGGAAAAATTAAACACATGATCAGATCAGTAACACTCCAAGCAAAACCCATCATAACAGAACACTCTCCATAACACGTATTTGTTGTGCGTGAAAAGTCAAAATGACCATTATTAATTGCAAAGGCAGTGCTATAAGTTGAGGAGAAGACCCAGCTCAGACAGATGCTTATTATTGTTTTAGTCATGGTTATTTTCTGTGGGTACTGTAAAGGGTGACAAACAGCCACATAACGATCAACAGCAATTAAAACTAAATTACTAAGAGATGCTGTGAGAAGCATCGCAAAAAATATTGAATAGAGTCCACAGAAAGTGTCTCCAAAGTACCAACACATCTCAATCAGCTTTATGGCCTCTATGGGCATCACAAGTCCAACAAGCATGTCGGCAACAGCAAGAGAGGGGATGAGCAGGTTGGTTGGAGTGTGAAGCTTCTTGAAGTGAGAGATGGAGATGATCACCAGCAGGTTCAGAAATATAGTCCATGCTGACAGCAATGAAAAAAACATATACATGATATTGGATTCGTGTCTGGAGTGCTTTCCCTTGATACATGATGAGTTGATAGCAGGAAAGCAGTATTGAATCTCATGATCCTCTGTCTCATAGACCATGTGTGAGTCTCCTACTGTTATGAGTTTGTTCTTCTCTCATTACTGTCCGTTCATTTATAAAGTGTCAGTGATCACACTGACCAACCCATCAACCGCCCACACTGATGCTGCATAACAACATTATTTTCCTCCAACACTTTCAACTTTAATGTGACTGATGTGATCTTTGAACACCTTATTTAGGACCTTTAAAGTATTCCTGCTATACATTTTTTGTAATTATTATTTTCCCATTAATTATCTAGATGGGTGACCCTCAATAGTCTAATCTGTTCCATCACAATTTCATAATGAACCAAATATATTTATAATTTTTTTACCAAAAGGTCTCTAACATTTTGCTTTACAATTTAATTAAATATATATTTATTCTGTCATGCTGCAAGTCCCTAAGCAAAGCACAGCACTTTGTTTACGCAAGAAGCTGAGTATGTGGTGTTTTCAGAAATCTGGTTCCCAAGAATGCAGCAAACTCAATGTCTGCATTTGTTTTGAATTTAACATATATTTGAGAAAGTAAAGTACCAAAAGTAATTAATGCAATGTGGTTGCATAGGGCCCCATGTCATGGGTGCAGATAGCAATCCTTGGTAACAATACCTTTGATAAAGATTGTGGAAATAAAGTGAGGTAGATAATTGCACATTACTAATGAAGAAAATCAGTATGGATGTGTGCAAGATTATTTGACAACATTTAAAAGATGCACGGAGGAGAAGCCCAAACTAAACTCAACGGCCATATGATGTTGATATAATCATGGTCCATGATATTGGCAAAGAAAGTGTAATAAACAATTATTTGTGGCTGTATATAGTTCTCAAGATGGAAATGACATTTAGCTCCCACTTTATGGTTGGGGTGCCCGGGCGCTTGATCTAAACTGGTTGTCCCTATTCTCTTAATGAGTAATGGGTGTTTTTTGGGCGTAACGTGCAATAAACCAATCAAAGTCTCATCTTCCATTCCCTTTAAGAGCCAGTTGCGCTCGTGCCATGACGAATTTGCTATTTACACGGCGGAATTTGGCAAGTGCGAATACAGAACTTGTCTTCGAGATGAAATGGAGCTGCTCATGTGTGTGCAAATAGCCTAATTCTGATACATGCGATGACTATGCATTATGACATGTAGGCATTTATATATATATATATATATATATTTAATTAGCCAACAAAAAAAATCTTATGCATTGCAATCCTTACATTTTTTATATTTGCCATGTCTGTGTGCTGCTGTGCATCCCTGTGTTTAATAAGCAGCGTGTACCATTGCGCCAGACTTTAGACCAGGTTTGAGCTATTGAGTCTATTTCCAGCTCCTTGAAATAGCAATGCACCAGCAATGCACCTGAACACACCTCTTTTTTAGCCCAGTACGCAAAAATTTGTGCAAATGCTTTTGCTAATTAAACAACGTAGCACTGGACTGAAACTAGCAAACACACTTGCGCTGCGCCTTGCATCACATTGCACAAAAAAATGTATTCCATGGCTCTATCTTCCTTATAGCAGCGATCATGACAGAAAACCAGACCAAAACAGTATATTCCTTTTATTTTTCCATTATATTTCTGCACGGTGCTTTTTGTTTCCATTGTATGTTTCTATGGATCACCTCTCCCATCCGGAATACCCCCTCCTCCTGCTGGAGAAGGGAAATAGAGTGTTCCTGGTCCTCGCTGCTCTAATTAGCTGCCAGTTTATACATCTCGTGCAGAGCACTGTCAATCCAAGATAGTCCTTATGCGAATTACGCTGCCTTTGTGGAGTGAATCTCAGGAGAATCTCGCCAGTTCCATTCCTGACCCAGTGTCAAGCTCACCATCTCCCCAATGTTCTCTCGCAGGGAACATCCACGGGGTTGGCCTCTTCGTGAAAACCAGACGCGTACCCTACCACCTCACAGGGCACATCTGCGGGTTCGGCCGCTTCGTGAAAGCCTGAAGCGAGCCCTGCCTCGCAGGGAACATCAGGGGACTCGGCCACTTTGTTAAAGCCAGAAGTGAGCCCTGTCGCCTCGCAAGGAACTTCCTGAGCCACTCAACCTCAGAGCCAGGTTTACGTAGTCCTCCAGCATCTCCTGGGGGTGCCAGTATGGCATGACAGTTTTAAAGGGCTCGCCTAGTCCTCCCCAGAAGAAGACCATTAAGCAGGTCTTCTCTGTCGCCGAAAACCGAGCCCTCAATGCTATCAATGTCAAATGCAGAAACATTAACTCATCCATTCATGACCTCAAGGTTAGATTATTGTAATGCTTTATTGGGTGGTTGTTCTGCACGCTTAGTGTTACTAGAACCAGGAAGTATGACCATATTACTGTTAACTGTTAACTCTGCATTGACTCCCTATCAAACATTGTATAGATTTTAAAATCTTGATTATTACTTTTAAAGTCCTGAATTATTGAGCACCTCAGAATTTTCAGTATTTGAACAAGCTATTATTGCACTATAGTCCTCCACGTCCACTGCATTCTCAAAACTCTGAAACTGACAATTTGATAATACCGCAAATATCAAAATCAACTGTGGGGTGGCAGCCCTTTTCCTAATTAGCTCCCAAACTCTGGAACAACATACCTAACATTGTTCGGGAGGCAGACACACTGTCAGTTTAAATCTAGATTAAAGACCCATCTATTTAATCTGTCTATTTAATCTGTCCGAATTTAATTTTCTCCAATTCAATTTGGATAAGACAGAGATATTAATTATGGGACCAAAAAAAAACATATTTCCAATGTTACAAAAACTGCATTCTTCCATCTTAGAAACATTGCCAAGCTACGAAACATGTTATCTGTTTCTGATGCAGAAAAGCTAGTTCATGCATTTATGACCTCTAGACTGGACTATTGTAATGCACTTCTCGGTGGTTGTCCTGCTTCGTCAATAAACAAGCTACAGGTAGAACTAACAATTATTGCTACATGTGTGACTGCATCATATCATAATTATTAATTAATAATATTAATAATGTTCATTGTCTAGCTGACTACGTCTTGTATTATTTTTTTCTAAAAGTCCTGTCAAACGTGCACAAACTGACAGTCATCACCATAAGCTACTACTAAATATTGTAGAAACATAATTTTCTGTAAAGTTGCTTTGTAACGATTTATATTGTAAAAAGCGCTATAGAAATAAACTTGAATTGAATTGAAAACTTGAATTGAATCTTAAACATAACACACTAACACATTTCTAATATTCAAATACATTAAAAGATGTTTAGGCTGGATTAGTAAGGAAAATCCTGAATTGGGAACATTTCCCATAACACACAATGTACTTGCTACATCATTAGAATGGCATATATTTTTCTGTTTCTCTCTTATTCCGAGGTCTTTGTAGCCACCAGATCCAGTCTGTATCCAGATCCACAGTCAAGACATTGTCTCCTAGATGGCCACCAGGACAAGACTACAGGAAACAGATGATTCTTCTGCAAAATCTGACTGGAACTGAACTGCTGGTTTTGACCGGTAAGAGGAGAACTGGCCCCCTGACTGAACCTGGTTTCTCCCATGGGTTTTTATCCATTCTGTCACCGATGGAGTTTTGGTTCCTTTCTGCCGTCACCTTTGGCTTGCTTAGTTGGGGACACTTAATTACCAACATTTTCGTTGACTTGATTGCACAGATACTATTTAAACTGAACTGAGCTGGATGATGACATAATTTAATTAAATGATGAACTGTCTTTAAGCTTTACTGACAGACTATTTTCCTATTTAATGCTGTTAAAAGCACTATATAAATGAAGGTGACTTGACTTGACAATAAAATACAATGTGTAAACATAAGTTAATAACTTTTACAGCATTTATTAATTTAGATTAATATTCATTTCTACATATACTAATACATTTTAAAATTTCAATCGGCATAATAACAACCAATAGTACTTAATAACTGCCATTGTTATAGTTAATAATAAATTATTATATTATATAATATTATATTATATTATATTATATTATATTATATTAATAAATGTTGTAAAAAAATATTGTAAAAAAAAAAAATCATGACCCCCCCCCCCCCCCCAAAAAAAAAACATCTCTCTCTCTCTCTCTCTCTCTCTCTCTCTCTCCTTAATTAAAAGTTGTGTAATTTGATTATCTCATGTAAATAAACTGTAGATGCAAATGGAAACACTGCAAATATTTCCTGTAGTCCATGGGTTGAAATGTTATTTACAGTAAACTCTGAAGTCCTGTTATGGACATCGTAATTTGTTATTTATGAAATGTGCACCTGAGGATGCTGTTAAGACCTGTGCTACCTGTGCATGCAGAGATGATCCTCAAGTGTATCAATCATTCATTAAAGGTTCAAAAGAAACCTTCTTCAAACACACACAACAATCTGATGCAACAGTCTCACTTCATATTAAGCGACCCTATAATACCTATGTACTTACATATAACTAGAAGTGTATGTAGTATGTAGTCACAGTGTAAGTACAAATTGATACAAAGTATCTACATATGTAATATTTCTGTAACTCCACACATGTAACAACCCTCCAAATGGTTTGTGTTATTAAAAATTTCTAACAGGACATATATATATATATATATATATATATATATACACGTTGTAACAACAAACAAGAGCAATAAGAGTATAAGAGCAATTAGAACCGTTTGATCTAGTGGGTGTAGATGGGTAGGTTTAGGGATATGTAAAAGTATCTCAAGTTGGATCTCAAGTTGGTGGAGTAGGTGCACCATTGTAGTACCAGTGTAACTCCTCAGCAGCTGTCCGCTTAATATGTAGTGTAACATTCTGGAAACCAACCACTTACACTGTGGTAACATATGTACACATCTAGTTAATATGTAAGCACACAGGTATTAGAGCCACAATGTAAAGTGGGACCACCAGTCTACTAAAATAATCCAAAAGTGGCATACAAAATTAAATGATAAATAAAAGGAAAAGGAAAAGTGTATTAGCGGTCAAAACTATTTAATTAGTCAAAGCATTTGATTAGAAAAAGAAAAAATGGATTAATTTCAGCCTTTGTTTGGATCAAAAAAAAAAAGAAAAAAAAGGCCTACATGGGGTGATGTTAAACACTTACAGCATTAATTTATTCAGATTAGTTTAAATGAAAAATTGAACATGACTTCAATTTACTTGAAACGTTAGAATAAAATATGTAATATTGTTATTTATCTGTGTGTGTAGCTCCACCCTTTAAATGCTTTTTGGATGAATCTGAAGTTATTTTGTTTCAGATAATTTAATATGAGGTGTGCTGTAAACCATTTTAATTAATCTTTTTGTGATGAACCACCACAATAATACACATGACACTTACACAAAGTTATAATTGACTGTCCTGTTTTTGTCTGTTATTGATATATCAGCACAGATTCAGCATGACTGATAAAAGTGAAGCCTAATACAGAATTTCTGTCTTTATCATTTATTCCATTAGATTAAAAGTATTTATGATTACATTTTCCTAATAAGCTAATGCATCACAACTTAACATATATATATATATATATATATATATATATATATATATATATATATATATATATATATATATATATATATATATATATATATATATATATATATATGTTATAAAATAAACTCTATGCATTTTAATATTATAGTTATATTTTAATATTATATATATATATAGTTCTCAGGCTGATGGCTTTATCAGTTTAATTACAATTGATGTTCTGAAAAAATATTGACCAGAGAGGATGCTGGCTGAAATATTTTCAGAGTTAAGATGAGTTTAACTGTCTTTTTAAACCAGGGGTAAAATAAAGCATAGACCATAGGATTCAGACCTGAGTTCATATGTAAGACCCATAATAAAACATTTATGGTTGTGGAAGAAGCTCCTGATATGGAACAGATATAGTATGGAATCCAACAAAGCAGATAAACTGTGACAATGATTCCTAATGTCAGAGCAGCTTTGCTCTCAGTTTTCCTTCTCACTGAACCTTCTTTTACACATTTTCCACCCTTCATCAGGGTGTTTATAACTTTCACTTGCTGATGTACAACATAGAAAATCCTCAAATATAAAGATATGACCAGGACACAAGGAAAAATAAAACACAAGATCAGATCAGTGATGCTCCAAGCAAAACCCATCATAACAGAACACTCTCCATAACACATGTTTGTTTTGCGTGAAATGTCAAAATAACCATTATCAATAACAAAGGCAGTGCTATAAGTTGAAGAGAAAACCCAGCTCAGACAGATGCTTATTATTGTTTTAGTCATTGTTATTTTCTGTGGGTACTGTAAAGGGTGACAAACAGCCACGTAACGATCAACAGCAATTAAAACTAAATTACTAAGAGATGCTGTGAGAAGCATCGCAAAAAATATTGAATAGACTCCACAGAAAGTGTCTCCAAAGTACCAGCACATCTCAATCAGATTTATGGCATCTATTGGCATCACAAGTCCAACAAGCAGGTCAGCCACAGCCAGAGAGAGAATGATCAGGTTGGTTGGAGTGTGAAGTTTCTTGAAGTGAGAGATGGAGATGATCACCAGCAGGTTCAGAAACACAGTCCACACTGACAGCAATGAAAAAAACATATACATGATATTGGATTCATGTCTGGAGTGTTTTCCCTTGATACATGATGAATTGATGGCAGGAAAGCAGTGTTGAATCTCATGATGCTCTGTCTCATAGACCATGTGTGATTCTCCTATCGTTACGAGTTCGTTCTGCTCTCCTTACTGTCCTTTCTTTTATACAGAATCTGCATCAGACTGACCAACCCATCTACCGCCCACACTGATGCTGCATTATAACATTATTTTCCTCCAACATTTTGAACTTTAATGTGACTGATGTGATCTTTAAACCCCTTATTTAGAACCTATACAGTATTCCTTTTATATTTGTTTACTTATTATCTTCCTATTAATTATCTTGATGGGTGGCCCTCAATAGTTTAATCGGTTCCATTACAGTTTCATAATGAACCAAAAATATTTATTAAACTTTTCATATTTGCCCAAAAGGTCTCTAACATTGTGCTTTGCAATTTATATATAATATATATATATATATATATATATATATATATATATATATATATATATATATATATATATATATATATATATATATATATATACACACACACACACACACACACACAGGTCCTTCTAAAAAAATTAGCATATTGTGATAAAAGTTCATTATTTTCCATAATGTAATGATAAAAATTTAACTTTCATATATTTTAGATTCATTGCACACCAACTGAAATATTTCAGGTCTTTTATGGTTTTAATACTGATGATTTTGGCATACAGCTCATGAAAACCCAAAATTCCTATCTAAAAAAATTAGCATATCATGAAAAGGTTCTCTAAACGAGCTATTAACCTAATCATCTGAATCAACTAATTAACTCTAAACACCTGCAAAAGATTCCTGAGGCTTTTAAAAACTCCCAGCCTGGTTCATTACTCAAAACCGCAATCATGGGTAAGACTGCCGACCTGACTACTGTCCAGAAGGCCATCATTGACACCCTCAAGCGAAAGGGTAAGACACAGAAAGACATTTCTGAACGAATAGGCTGTTCCCAGAGTGCTGAATCAAGGCACCTCAGTGGGAAGTCTGTGGGAAGGAAAAAGTGTGGCAAAAAACGCTGCACAATGAGAAGAGGTGACCGGACCCTGAGGAAGATTGTGGAGAAGGACCGATTCCAGACCTTGGGGGACCTGCGGAAGCAGTGGACTGAGTCTGGAGTACAAACATCCAGAGCCACCGTGCACAGGCGTGTACAGGAAATGGGCTACAGAGAAGCAGCACTGGACTGTTGCTCAGTGGTCCAAAGTACTTTTTTCGGATGAAAGCAAATTTTGCATGTCATTCGGAAATCAAGGTGCCAGAGTCTGGAGGAAGACTGGGGAGAAGTAAATGCCAAAATGCCTGAAGTCCAGTGTCAAGTACCCACAGTCAGTGATGGTCTGGGGTGCCATGTCAGCTGCTGGTGTTGGTCCACTGTGTTTTATCAAGGGCAGGGTCAATGCAGCTAGCTATCAGGAGATTTTGGAGCACTTCTTGCTTCCATCTGCTGAAAAGCTTTAAGGAGAAGAAGATTTTGTTTTTTCAGCACGTCCTGCCACCTGCGCACAGTGCCAAAACCACTGGTAAATGGTTTACTGACCATGGTATTACTGTGCTCAATTGGCCTGCCAACTCTCCTGACCTGAACCCCATAGAGAATCTGTGGGATATTGTGAAGAGAAAGTTGAGAGACGCAAGACCCAACACTCTGGATGAGCTTAAGGCCACTATCGAAGCATCCTGGGCCTCCATAACACCTCAGCAGTGCCCCAGGCTGATTGCCTCCATGCCACGCCGTTTGAAGCAGTCACTTCTGCAAAAGGATTCCCAACCAAGTATTGAGTGCATTTCCCTCATCATTTAGACAGGCACATATAACTCCACTACTTAAGAAACCCAACCTCAACCCATCTCTTTTACAGAACTACAGACCAGTTTCCCTTCTTCCTTTTATTGCAAAAACACTTGAACGAGCTGTGTTCAAACAAGTCTCTACATTTCTCACACACAACAATCTCCTTGACAGCAACCAATCTGGCTTCAGAAGTGGACATTCAACTGTGACGTCCTTGCTCTCAGTTGTTGAAGCTCTAAGACTGGCAAGAGCAGAATCCAAATCTTCAGTACTTATCCTGCTTGATCTGTCCGCTGCTTTTGACACGGTTAACCACCAGATCCTCCTATCAACGCTACTAGTGAAAGGCATCTCAGGAACAACACTTCAATGGTTTGAGTCTTACCTATCAGATAGGTCCTACAAAGTATCTTGGAGAGGTGAGGTGTCCAAGTCTCAACATCTAACTACTGGGGTGCCTCAGGGCTCAGTTCTTGGACCACTTCTCTTCTCTGTCTACATGGCATCATTAGGTTCTGTCATTCAGAAACATGGCTTTTCATACCACTGCTATGCTGATGACACTCAACTCTACCTCTCATTCCATCCTGATGATCCGACGGTAGCTATTCACATCTCAGCTTGTCTATCTGACATTTCTTCCTGGATGATGGACCATCACCTTCAACTCAACCTTGCCAAGACAGAACTGCTTGTGATTCCAGCAAACCCATCGTTCCATCACAATTTCACCATCAAGTTAGGCACATCAACCATAACTCCTTCAAAAACAGCTAGAAGCCTTGGAGTTATGATTGATGATCAGCTGACTTTCTCAGACCACATTGCTAAAACTGTCTGATCCTGCAGATTTGCTTTATTCAACATCAAGAAGATCAAGCCCTTTCTTTCGGAACATGCTGCACAACTCCTTGTTCAAGCTCTTGTTCTGTCCAGGCTGGACTATTGCAATGCCCTCCTGGCAGGTCTTCCAGCCAATTCTATCAAACCTTTAAAAGTAATTCAGAACGCGGCAGCAAGATACATTTTTAATGAGCCAAAAAGAATACACGTCAAACCTCTGTTTATCAATTTGCACTGGCATCCAATAGCTGCTCGCATAAAATTCAAGGCATTGATGTTTGCCTACAAAACTACCACTGGCTCTGCACCCATTTACCTTAATTCGTTACTTCAGACTTATGTGCCATCTAGAAGCTTGCGTTTTGCAAGTGAACGTTGCTTGATTGTGCCATCCCAAAGAAGCAAAAAGTCACTTTTACGGACTTTTAAATTAAATTTTCCCTTCTGGTGGAATGAACTCCCCAACTCAATCCGAGCAACTCAGTCCTTAGCCATCTTCAAGAATTTGCTTAAAACACATCTCTTCCATCTTTATTTGACCCTCTAACTTTAACACTCACTATTCTAATTCTATTCTATAAAAAAATCTAACTACCTTTCTAATCTTTTTTGTATTCTATTTTCTATTCATTTATTATGCAATTGTATATGTATGTGTGTGTGTATGTGTAAAGACCTCTAACTAGCTTGCTTCACACATAGGCTACTCCGTCTGTAGTTCCATGCGTATGCGTATGCGTTTCGTTTTTTTTTTTTTTTATTCACCCATGTTAACAGATTCCAGCGTTCACACGGTTGCGATCCATCAGTGCTTTCCAAGAGCTTTGCGTCTGCAGCAGGGCAGTGATCGTTTACGTACCGAGTAGCGGACTGCAAACGTGTCCTGTGTGAAAGCACAATGAGTATGAGTCCGTGCTGCTTCAGCACCACATATGTAACTCACACGGACTGTATACGCACTGCAGACGGATTACGTGTGAAACAGGCGTGCGTCTTGTGGAGGTTTCCATTGGGAAGCTTGTTTAAAAAAAAATAAAATAATACCCTGAAGCAAACCCAGCGACTTCAGCTGCATCCCTGTTAGCATGTCATGTTTGATGTGGTAATTTCACACTAGGCATACACACAGGTTTAAAGACTCATTCTCGCCCCCTATAGATTCGGCTAGGTATACAACTGCACTAAAATATCATGGTGAAAGTCATCATATCTCGCGTAGTATAGACCCAGCTCTCAACCCAGCTCTCAACCGTTAACCAAGAATAGATTAACGGCGATATTTTTTTTGTATCGCCCGATGGGAGTTTCACGTTAACACAGCACGTTAACTGCCCACCATTAATATATATATATATATATATATATATATATATATATATATATATATATATATATATAATTCTGTCGTGCTGTGAGTTCCAAAGTGAAGCACAGGATTTTGTTTACGCAAGAAGCTGAATATGTGGTGTTTTCAGCAATTTGGTTCCAAAGAATGCAGCAAACTCAATGTCTACATGTGTTGTGAGTTTAACATATATTTGGGAATGTAACATCAGAGCTGGATTTACCTACAGTAATTAATGACATGTGGTTGCATAGGGCCCCATGTCATGGGTGCAGACAGCAATGCTTGGTAACAATACCTTTGATAAAGATTGCTTGTGGCAGTGTTAATGTTTTTAAATTAATAAGCAGCACTATCAAGTGAAGAGAAGATGAAAGAAAGTGAGGTAAATAATTGCACGTTAATAATAAAGAAAATCAGACTGGATGTGTGCAAGACTATTTGAAAACATTTAAAAGATGCACTGAGGAGAAGCCCAAACTAAACTCAACGGCCATGTGATGCTGACATAATTATGGTCCATGATATTGGTAGAATTGTAATAAACAATTATTTGTGGCTGTATATAGTTCTCAAGATGGAAATGACATTTAGCTCCCACTTCATGTCATGCCCCTGGACTCTTTCTGTGTATTTTCCCCCCGTCCATGTGCCTGCTCTGACCTAGTTTTCCTATGTTAATTGTTCAATCTGATTTCAGGTATGTCTCCTTGTTTCCAAATTAATTTCTGTACTTTAGCTTTAGTCATTTTAGTCTATGTTTGTCAGATCTACTATGCTGTGTTTATGTCTCATTGCCAGTGGTGGACGAAGTACACAAATCAAGTACTTGAGTAAAAGTACAGATACATATAATAAAATATTACTCCAGTAAAAGTAAAAGTACTCCTTTTTCAATTTTACTCAAGTAAAAGTACAAAAGTACTCAATTTTTTATATACTTAAGTAAAAAAAGTACTGCAAGATAGATGTTTGCAATTTTATATAGGCTACTTAATTTAATTTTATATTAGCACATTTTTTTATAATCCTACTGCTCAAAATACCTTGGATTTTTTCCAAAATAACCACTATATGGAGTCAAGATATTTTTGTTGTTGATATGGACTACACTGATTAGAGTAATGTTCACTGTGAAGCTTACACTGTGATGTACCTGAGAGTAAACAGAGATGACCATCTGATTTTCACCAGTAAGAACAAAGTATTTTAAAGTTAGTTGTTTTACAGAACATCAAAGTTACAGTACAGACTAAAAGTTTGGACACACCTTCTCATTCAAAGAGTTTCCTTTATTTTCATGACTATGAAAATTGTAGAGTCACACTGAAGGCATCAAGGGCTATTTGACCAAGAAGGAGAGTGATGGGGTGCTGCGCCAGATGACCTGGCCTCCACAGTCACCGGACCTGAACCCAATCGAGATGGTTTAGGGGTGAGCTGGACGGCAGACAGAAGGTAAAAGGACCAACAAATGCTAAGCATCTCTCGGGGAACTCCTTCAAGACTGTTGGAAGACCATTTCAGGTGACTACCTCTTGAAGCTCATTAAGAGAATGACAAGAGTGTGCAAAGCAGTAATCAAAGCAAAAGGTGGCTACTTTGAAGAACCTACAATATGACATATTTTCAGCTTCACACTTTTTTGTTATGTATATAATTCCATATATAATTCCACATGTGTTAATTCATAGTTTTGATGCCTTCAGTGTGAATCTACAATTTTCATAGTTATGAAAATAAAGAAAACTCTTTGAATGAGAAAGTGTGTCCAAACTTTTGGTCTCTACTGTATATATGACATGATAATAAGGCCTGAAGTTAGGAAGAACATTTTAAGGAAAAAAATAATAAAACAAATTTCATAATGATTTTTTCCTTCTCAAATCTTGTCTGTGGTTTAAAAACACCCTTAGCCAAACGGGGTGCATCTCTTCCCACTGATAATTACTGTAGTTACCATGTTCTGAACATCACATCCTTTCTTTTCTAACCAGATGTAATATATATATATATATATATATATATATATATATATATATATATATATGTGTGTGTGTGTGTGTGTGTGTGTGTGTGTGTGTGTGTGGCTGAATAAAAATATTTGGACATTATAAAAATTACATCAACTTAGCACTAACAAGCTTGTTAGCTAGACAGTTAGCATCAGCTAACAATATTTACTTATTTTCAGTACGATGAACATTCATGTCTGTCTACTCGTCTAGTTAATCCAAACAATATACATATGTATATAATAAAACTGTTAACATTACGGCAGCGGTGAATTTGAACGTGCATGAGTTATTGTATTTAATCTGTGTTATTTTATGGGGGGGTTTTTTGTTGTTGTTGTTTTTTTTACGTACAATTGATGTGTCTGCATCGTCTGCACTCGAGCATTTCAGTGGGCTTAAACAGATCACTCTTTACAACGGATTTAGTTCCCAAACAACTGACAGTTTTGACCTAAATATGATTTTCAGTTACAATAATTAATCCAAAATTTCGACATAACTTACTTTTAGCAACATCAGACGCACGCGCGCTCACAAGATCACCCGGTTCTTACTTCTGGAGACTCGCACTAAACGGTTCATTTGAATCAGTGAGTGGTCGACTCCAGAACAGCTGCTATCCGATCATTCTAATTCGTAAACGAATCGTTTGGTGCGATTCGCGATCCGATTTAAAAGTTTATTTTGAAAAGACTCAGTTCGTTCATGATGAATCAGACACCGCTTCTGCGTGTCGGAGCACGTGATATATTATAGGGAGTAACGATATGTTTTATGAAATGTAGTGAAGTAAAAAGTACGATTTTATGCTTTGGAATGTAGTGAAGTAAAAGTAAAAGTTGCTCAAAATAAAACTACTCCAGTAAAGTACAGATACTTGAAAAATGTACTTAAGTACAGTAACGAAGTAAAGCTACTCCGTTACTGTCCACCACTGCTCATTGCTAATTACTGAGTTGGATTTACCCTTGTGTCTTGGATCTAATAAAGACAATTTTTTTTTAATTCCACGGCTCTGTGTTCCTTTCAGCAGCGATCGTGAGAGAAAACCAGCCCGAAACAGTTGAATCCATGTGTTCCCTCCATTTTTTTTCCATTTTTTTTTTATTTTCTTTTTTCACACTGTGCTTTTTGTTTCCATTGTTTGTTTCTATGGATCCCCTCTCCGATCCGGAATAAGTCAAGTCACTTTTATTGTCACATCACCACAGCACATGTGCCTTGATGAGTGAAATTCTTGGGAGCTTGCTCCAGAAATTACAGAAACAATTAACATATAACCAAACAGGCTTCAACAGGTGAAAGTGTGCAATATGCACATACATATAGTCAGTACACACAGTGTACTATTAGACATACTTACAGTTAACACTACACATTATACGCAATATGTACATACATACAGTTAGCACTACAGATTAAACACTATACACGGAATGTACACTATACACCACACTGTACAATGTACTATATGTACTATACAATGTACAGTATACACAGAATGTACACGTTCTACATTATGTAAACATACGGATACAAATATGCTAAGGTGCAACAAAGTGTACGTGAACTGGATACAGAAAATGTTATTGATGTGCATCGGATGGTATCCAGTGGTGACGGGTAGGTTATTGTATTAAATGCAGTGTATATGTATAGTCCAGTGTTGAACTGTAAACATTAAAGTGCAGTGTGTGCCATACCATATTGTGGGAGTATGCTGTAGGATGCTGTAGGGTGTATTAAAGTGTATTACTGAGTCTCTGGAATACCCCCTCCTCCTGCTGGAGCAGGGAAATATATAATTCAAGGGCCATATCAGACTGTTCCTGGTCCTCGCTGCTCTAACCAGCTGCCAGTTTAAACATCTCGTGCAGAGCACTGTCATCCCAAGATGGTCCTTGTGCGAATTACGCTGCCTTTGTGAAGTGAATCTCAGGAGAATCTTGCCAGTTCCACTCCTGACCCAGTTTCAAGCCCACCATCTCCCCAGTGTGTGGAATGCATGCCCATGGCCTCCACTGACGGAGAGCACGAGTCCGGCAAGTGACCAACGAGCCATCGGTGCATGGTGCAACAGTGCTGACGATCACTGCAGAGCCAGAGCTGCTAGTGACGTCAGTGCTAGTGATGCGCCTTCCGGGAGGGGGGCGATATGTCACGACCCTGGAATGTTTCTGTGTGTTTTTACTTCTCCATGTGCCTGCTCTGACCTAGTTTTCTCATGTTAATTGTTTAATTTTATTACAGGCATGTTTTTGTTGTTCCCAAATAAGTTGTGTACTTTAGTTTGAGTCTGTTCAGACTATGTTTTTCGGGTCTACTATCTTCCATTCGTGCCATTCTTCTTTCCTGAGTTTGATTTACCCCTGTGTCTTGGATCTAATAAAGACTATTTAGTGTATTCCATAGCTCTGTTTTCCTTCTGGCAGCGATCGTGACACTTTAAGTGAACCTTAGATCTCATCTACAAGAGTGATTTAAATGCCGATGGTGTAAAAGGAGGGGAGACAAAAACACAAAACATTACAACAGAAATGTTAAAGTGTTTAAAAAAAATATATAAATAAAACATTCTTTATTTTAAAAGTTTATTCTGTGGCATTTAAAAAATATTTGGTGCCTAATTATACTTCTTATGGGAGCCAGTGGCTCCTTAAGTAATTATTATAATTTTTTAAAATATTTTTAGTATTTTTTTTGTTAATATGTTAAAAATAGACATGCTAATAAGCAACTACTTCAATTAATAGGGAGAACTGGTCCCTATACTAAAGTGTTGCCACTTGTTTTTATTTGTTGCTATATCCATACCATTGATATACTGTATGAGTTCCTCAGATATTGAAAATATTTAGAAAAGTTTGTATATTATTGATTTAATTCAGTATTCAAACACTACAGCACAATAAAAAATTGATTTGAGCCATAAATTCAAAATATTGCTAGAATATTGATATTAATTATGTCTACTGTATAAACATCGAAGCCTTGACAAGAACAACAACAACAAAACACAGGACTAGGACTTGTGATTTAAACATTAGCTTGTGCTTTATCAGTAAAGAAGAAGAAGTATATGTGTTGGGTATAAAAGCCCACAAAAATTATGATCTATTAAAAACTCTGATTATAATCTGTAAAAATGTCAATGAGAGAAGATGCTGTCTGAAATATTTTAAGAGTTAAGATGTGTTTAACTGACACTTTAAACCAACGGTAAAATAAAGCATAGACCAAAGGATTCAGGCCTGAATTAATATACAAAATCCATAATAGAAATCTTACTATTTTGAAAGAAATTACTGTATTCACTGTTAGAGATAAGATGTAGTACGGAATATAGCAAAGCAGATAAACACTCACAATGATTCCTAATGTCAGGGCAGCTTTACTCTCAGATTTCCTCCTTGCTGAACCCTCCTTTATACATTTACCACTCTTCATCAAAGAGTTTATAACTTTCACTTGCTGATGTACAACATAAAATATCTTCAGATATAAAATTATAATCATAGTACAAGGAAACAGGAAAGACAAGAACAGATCAGCCATACTCCAGGCAGAGTTAGTCATAAAGGGACACTCTCCATAACACCCATGTGTTCTGCTTGATGGATCAAAATATCCGTTATCTGTTATGATGGAAATATTGTATGCTGAAGACCACATCCAGCAGATACATATGATAATCAAAGTTTTAGTTGTAGTTATTTTTTGTTGGTACAGTAAAGGGTGACACACGGCCACATAACGATCAACAGCAATTAAAATCAAATTATAAAGAGATGCTGAAATAAGCAGCCCTGTTATTGCCAAAAACAGTCCACAGAAAGTGTCCCCAAAGTACCAGCACATCTCAATCAGCCTTGAGGCCTCTATGAGCATCACAAATCCAACAAGCATGTCGGCAACAGCCAGAGAGAGAATGATCAGGTTGGTTGGAGTGTGAAGCTTCTTGAAGTGAGAGATGGAGATGATCACCAGCAGGTTCAGAAACACAGTCCATGCTGACAGCAATGAAAAAAGCATATACATGAAATTGGATTCATGCCTGGAGTGTATTCCCCTGATACATGATGAGTTGATGGCAGGAAAGCAGTATTGAATCTCATGATGCTCTGTCTCGTAGGCCATGAGTGAGTCTTCTCCTGTTAGGAGCTTGTTCTGCTCTCCTTACTCTCCTTTCATTTATACAGTGTCTGGATCAGACTGACCAACCCATCTACCGCCCACTCTGATGCAGCATAATGACATTTAATTATTTATTATAAAGGGAATTATATTATTATATTATATTATTTATTGAATAGGGAACACTTGTTTTTTTTTCACTATAACGACTTTCCCTTCAATAAACTCCTAATTTGCTGCTTATTAATAGTTAGTAAGGTAGTTGTTAAGTTTAGATGTTGGGTAGGATTAGAGATGAAGAATAAGGTCACGCAGAATAAGACATTAATACGTGCTTAATTAGTACTAATAAATGGCTAATATTCCAGTTATATGCATGCTAATAAGCTTTTTTTAATAAACTTTTTTTTTTCTTTTTTACAAATAAATGTATGAATATTAATTATTATTTAGTATACATTATAACACTAAATTACAATGGTAGGGTATTATCTTGTGTAAACCAGCCTCAGGATAGCAATGATATGAGTGTTATATACAGTATAGTTATGTTATATATACCGGGCCGTTGAATGCTTGAATCTGATTGGCCTACAAGCTTTCTGAGGTGTGCAATTATTTTTTGGGAAACACACGGCGAACGTAGTTCCAGGCAGGTCTATTGACCGCATTACATTTCCATATCACTTTGCATACTTAACTGTAATAATGGTCATGTACTTTGCACAAAAATGTGTTGTCAGCATTGACCTGGTGATTTTGTGAGTTAGCCTGTGTAGTGTAGCATCTGAATAGCTACACATGACATTTCTCACTGGCGAGGTAATAACAGCACTGTTTAGTGATTCTGCAGCAGAAGAGTGTTGATGGATGCACAGAGCTACGTTAGACTAAGGCCCAATCCCAATTCTATTTTATACCCCTTCCCCTTCCCCAACCCCTCCGCCTACCCCTTCCCCTTGTCCCTTGAAACAGAGTGAAAAGGGGTAGGGAGAAAATATTCCCCTTAGGATTGGGAAACCACTACCATGACGTCACATGCCATCATTCGTCGTCTAGCTCTTACAATACACACATATCCTAGTGTGCATTATCGTTCTGTATTAATGAGCTGCTTACTGACACACACACATATCGGAAATCACGCAGCTCACACATTCAGGAGAAAATAAACTTGTCAACACTGCCCCACGACTTTTATTAAATACAGTTTATATACAGAATCGCTACATTATATTTTCCAGCGATGAGAGGATACAATCACTGTTTTTAAGTAAACTCACTCTAAAAAGATAAATGCACAGACGCGAATACACGCAACTTCCATTCCTTTCTCTCTCTCTCTCTCTCTCTCTCTCTCTCGAATAGGCAATATTTGAGAAAATGGTTTAGCGATTTATAATTATTGGAGGGATTAGCCCCCATCAATGTCTATGGCAGTTATCGCCCTGATCAGACATATGCTGTGGCACTATCACGCAGTCTGTAATGATATGACGTTAGCAAATATTAGCGATTTTTTGACAACATGAGGGTAAGTTATTAATGACATAATTTTGCTATTTGGGTGAACTCAGAGGCAGTGTCAGCCACAATAAAAAAGTTAACAGCTTAAGTCATTTGTAGATTAATGCGTATTGAAGACGTGAACTGTTTAAAACGATTCAATTCAATTTGGTGAACTGGTTCAAAAAGATACGGTTACATCAAATGATTCATTCGCGAACCGGATATCACACACTGCTTTGTTTTGAACTCTCTCTCACAACACGGAAGAGAAGACAATGCTGATATTTTTGGACCAAAATGTATTTTCGCTGCTTCAAAATATTCTAACTGACCCTCTGATGTCACATGGACTACTTTGATGATGTTTTCTTACCTTTCTGGACATGGACAGTATACCGTACACTCAGTTTCAACTGTGACTGAGACTGAGAGCTGGGACTGAGAGCTCTCGGACTAAATCTAAAATATCTTAAACTGTGTTCCAAAGATAAATGGAAGTCTTGAATTTACAAAAAAAAAAAAAAAAATGGTAAGTGGTTGCAATCAATTTATTTTAGCTATATTTAAATAAACAAATTTAGTTGATTAACTTTCAGCTAAAGTTGTATATTTAAATGTAGCTAAAAAGAAATTGATTACAACCACTTACCATAATTAGGGGCCAAGCACCGAAGGTGCGTAGGCACCTATTGTAATCGTTCGCATTATTATTATTCTTCTTCCGCCGCAAGTCTATAGCAGCCCATAGAACCGATTGCGGGAAAGTTGTAAAATTTGGCACACTGATAGAGGACCGTCCCAACATTAACTATAGCAAATTTGAAGTCTC
>NC_068420.1:26801296-26824430 GCF_023724105.1 Carassius gibelio
TTGTAATTAAACTGATAAAGTCATCATTCTGAGAATAAAAGTTATAATTAACAACACATGTGTTTTAACATTATGTAGTTTGTTTCATTGAGTATCATTCCTTTATAATTATACTCTTTTCAAATACCATTTTTGTCAGTATTGAACAATTAAGCAAACTATTTTTCACACAGTAAGTTTAAGTGACAAAATGTTCAGTTGTGTTGCATTAGCTCATATGGAAAATAGAACAATAACACAAATCTTTTATCAGTCATGCTGAAGCTGTGTTGATCAAAAACACAATGACAAAAAGAGGACAGTCATATAGAACTATATTTAAGTGTCAAGTATATTATCATGTTGGTTCATCACAAAGTGAAAAATTAAAAAGGCTTACAGCACACCACAGATTAAAACATCTGAAACAAAGTAATTTTAAGTTTAAGTAATATTTATTTTTCCATATAAACTAATGTGAATAAATTAATACCATACTGTAACTGCTCAACATTACCTAATTACATTTTTAAAATGCAAACAAAGGCTAACTGAAAGCTCACAGAATTTTCTTTTTATTTATTATGTATTTTTTTGTTTGGCACTTTTGGATTATTTTAGTGGATTGATTAATTTATTCATTAAATTATTAAATAATTCTTAAATCACTGACTTTTCAGTAGAAAGCAGCAGCTGTTGCATCAGACTGCTGTGTGTGTTTTTCTGTGTTTGTTTTGATCCTTTAATTAATGATTGATGCACTTGAGGATCATCTCCGCATTTAGCACAGGTGTTAACAGCATCCTCAGGTGCACATTTCATAAATGACAAGCCATGATGTCCATAACAGGGCTTCAGAGTTTACTGTTATCCATTTCATGATAAAAAAAAAAAAAAAGCACTTTGTGTGTCTGCGTGTCTGTGAATACATACATGCTACAATATACATACATAGCTTCTGATTTTAAGCATGATCAGCCATTCTCCATTAACATGTACAATAGGACAAATATCAACCACTATCGATTAACAGCTTGTCAGTTGATACTTATCTGATTTGGTTTATTGGTATTGTATTTATGGCCACTGATGCACCAACAACAGCCATGACTTCACATGAGTGTATGTCAGTGACTGTGGCACAGTTAAATCACTTTCATTCACTGCACAGTCAGTGGCAACTGGCTGCAGTAAATCTGTAATACAGCAGTACAGAGGCCTGCTTCATGAAGCAAGCTGAAGAACATATAGAGTTATGTTAGAATGGGATCGATTTAAGATACTAATCCAATTTTTTCAAAGCTTAAAAGTATTCTCCATTCACTGGCATACTATGGACAAGCATGAGCAGGATTTTTTTTTTTCTCTCAAAATGTTTATTTAATGTTCTGTAGAATAAAAAGGTCATATGGCTTTAGAAAAACACAAGGGTGGGTAAACATTGACGTAATTTTGGAGAGAATAATGCTTTTATTCTGAGTTGTTGAATTATTATTGCTCACATTATCCATTAGGTAGACATCATTAACTTTTTGTGTTTTATAACAGTGATACACCCAGTCAATGATTGGTCAGAGTTGTAGGATTAGTTATTATGGCCATGAATAACAATTTAACCTACAGTACACTGAAAAAAATGATTCATTGAATTTACAAAAAAAAAAAAAATAATAATAATAATAATAACAAGCAGCAATTACGGGGCCAAGCACTCCAACTGCAAATTTATGAGGTAAGCATGGCATGGAGGACCACATCAAATGCAACAGTGAGCAGTTACAGCAATTTTAGGATGATTGTAATTAAAATGGCTGAAAAATCATAAATACAACCACTAGTAATAAGACTAAATGGCCTATCACTCTTGACCAACAGGTGGCGCTGTAATTAAATCATATTGGTGTGTTCTGTCAGTGATGACAATAACACACAAAAAGATTAGTGTCAATATGCTAAAGCATTGCAGAGATACAGCCTGAAGTGTCATTTTGGCATTGTGCCTCAAATTCGTTGCGGTGGTATACGAGAACGGTTTTATCTATCAACACAAAATCCATAACATTTTGTCAGCACAGTCTAAAGATGATCTGATTCAATTTTGGTGAATATCGGACTAACAGTTGATGAGGAGTTCGCAAAAGTAGGTTTTCAACATAAATCAAAATGGCGTACCGGAAGTTCAGCAAACACTGGCATATTTGGTATCTATGTTATCGGCATAAGCCAGGGAATATTTTGAGACCATTTTCATTCAAATAGGCTAATGCAATAAAAAGTTATTAGCATTTTTAAAAGTGTAATTATTCATGGTTAATGAATGGTTTATTACTCTTGACCAATAGGTGGCGCTGTTACCAAATTTATGTGGCATGGTCAGTGTGAGGTGGTGATGACACATACAAAGTTTGGTGCAAGTATGTCAAAGCATTGTAGAGATACACCCTCAAATGCATTTTGGCACCCTTCCAGCAAATTCGTTGATGCACTAAATGAGAACCGTTTCGTATATCGACACGAAATCCATAACTTTTTGCCAGCAAGGTCTGAAGATGATTCACGTCAAATTTGGTGAAAATCGGACTAACGGTCTAGGAGGACTTCGAAAAAGTAGGTTCTCAACATTAATAAAAATGGCGGACAGGAAGTATAGCCAATTTTCGCATAATTGGTATCAACGCTCTCGGATCGACCCACGGAATGTAGTGAGACCATTTTAATTGTAATAGTCTAATTTATTCAAAAGTTATTAGCATTTATGTGATATTTCATTATAACTATTGGCCACAAGGTGGCGCTGCCACCAAACTTTTTGAGTACCTTCAGGGCATGGAGCCGAATATGTTTGTAATTATTTGCGAAACGATACAATGCTGCGTTCAAAAAATACAGCATTTTGAAACATAATTCAAAATGGCCGACGCCTAAAATGGCCGACACGGGAAAATTGGATATCATTCGACTCGACATGACGCACTGAATCTACAGAGACCAGTTTTGTGATTTTTGGCCAAACCATTCAGAAGTTATAAGCCAAAATATGCATTTTTCATATCTCCTGACCACTAGGTGGCGCTGTGTCGAAACACTGCAGGTAGGCTCAGGTCATGCTGATTATAACACACACCAAGTTTGGTCTCAATACGCCAGACTGTTGCCGAGATATAGCCTCACGTGTATTTGTGCGTGCTTTTCGTCATATTTTTTCACGTGTCATTCGAGAACGGTTGAATGAATCAACTTGAATTCCATTACTTTTTGCCAGCATGGTCTGAAGATGATCTGAGCCTATTTTCGTGAAAATCGGACAAACTGTCTAGGACGAGTTCGAAAAAGTACGTTTTTCAAAAAGTTGAAAATAGCGGAAAAACTAAACTTTGCGATTTTTGAATATTGGGGTTCATTCGACTTGGCATGAGCCAAGGATTCAGAGGAAAAAAGAATTTCCATTTTCTGGCTTACAGTTCAAAAGTTATTAGCATACAAACATTGAAAGTTTGGACAAGTGGTGGCGCTAGAGAGTAGGTGTTAGAGACTTCAAATTTGCTATAGTTAATGTTGGGACGGTCCTCTATCAGTGTGCCAAATTTTACAACTTTCCCGCAATCGGTTCTATGGGCTGCTATAGACTTGCGGCGGAAGAAGAATAATAATAATGCGAACGATTACAATAGGTGCCTACGCACCTTCGGTGCTTGGCCCCTAATTATGGTAAGTGGTTGTAATCAATTTCTTTTTAGCTACATTTAAATATACAACTTTAGCTGAAAGTTAATCAACTAAATTTGTTTATTTAAATATAGCTAAAATAAATTGATTGCAACCACTTACCATTTTTTTTTTTTTTTTTGTAAATTCAAGACTTCCATTTATCTTTGGAACACAGTTTAAGATATTTTAGATTTAGTCCGAGAGCTCTCAGTCCCAGCTCTCAGTCTCAGTCACAGTTGAAACTGAGTGTACGGTATACTGTCCATGTCCAGAAAGGTAAGAAAACATCATCAAAGTAGTCCATGTGACATCAGAGGGTCAGTTAGAATATTTTGAAGCAGCGAAAATACATTTTGGTCCAAAAATATCAGCATTGTCTTCTCTTCCGTGTTGTGAGAGAGAGTTCAAAACAAAGCAGTGTGTGATATCCGGTTCGCGAATGAATCATTTGATGTAACCGTATCTTTTTGAACCAGTTCACCAAATTGAATTGAATCGTTTTAAACAGTTCACGTCTTCAATACGCATTAATCTACAAATGACTTAAGCTGTTAACTTTTTTATTGTGGCTGACACTGCCTCTGAGTTCACCCAAATAGCAAAATTATGTCATTAATAACTTACCCTCATGTTGTCAAAAAATCGCTAATATTTGCTAACGTCATATCATTACAGACTGCGTGATAGTGCCACAGCATATGTCTGATCAGGGCGATAACTGCCATAGACATTGATGGGGGCTAATCCCTCCAATAATTATAAATCGCTAAACCATTTTCTCAAATATTGCCTATTCGAGAGAGAGAGAGAGAGAGAGAGAGAGAGAAAGGAATGGAAGTTGCGTGTATTCGCGTCTGTGCATTTATCTTTTTAGAGTGAGTTTACTTAAAAACAGTGATTGTATCCTCTCATCGCTGGAAAATATAATGTAGCGATTCTGTATATAAACTGTATTTAATAAAAGTCGTGGGGCAGTGTTGACAAGTTTATTTTCTCCTGAATGTGTGAGCTGCGTGATTTCCGATATGTGTGTGTGTCAGTAAGCAGCTCATTAATACAGAACGATAATGCACACTAGGATATGTGTGTATTGTAAGAGCTAGACGACGAATGATGGCATGTGACGTCATGGTAGTGGTTTCCCAATCCTAAGGGGAATATTTTCTCCCTACCCCTTTTCACTCTGTTTCAAGGGACAAGGGGAAGGGGTAGGCGGAGGGGTTGGGGAAGGGGAAGGGGTATAAAATAGAATTGGGATTGGGCCTTAGTCTAACGTAGCTCTGTGCATCCATCAACACTCTTCTGCTGCAGAATCACTAAACAGTGCTGTTATTACCTCGCCAGTGAGAAATGTCATGTGTAGCTATTCAGATGCTACACTACACAGGCTAACTCACAAAATCACCAGGTCAATGCTGACAACACATTTTTGTGCAAAGTACATGACCATTATTACAGTTAAGTATGCAAAGTGATATGGAAATGTAATGCGGTCAATAGACCTGCCTGGAACTACGTTCGCCGTGTGTTTCCCAAAAAATAATTGCACACCTCAGAAAGCTTGTAGGCCAATCAGATTCAAGCATTCAACGGCCCGGTATATATAACATAACTATACTGTATATAACACTCATATCATTGCTATCCTGAGGCTGGTTTACACAAGATAATACCCTACCATTGTAATTTAGTGTTATAATGTATACTAAATAATAATTAATATTCATACATTTATTTGTAAAAAAGAAAAAAAAAAGTTTATTAAAAAAAGCTTATTAGCATGCATATAACTGGAATATTAGCCATTTATTAGTACTAATTAAGCACGTATTAATGTCTTATTCTGCGTGACCTTATTCTTCATCTCTAATCCTACCCAACATCTAAACTTAACAACTACCTTACTAACTATTAATAAGCAGCAAATTAGGAGTTTATTGAAGGGAAAGTCGTTATAGTGAAAAAAAAACAAGTGTTCCCTATTCAATAAATAATATAATATAATAATATAATTCCCTTTATAATAAATAATTAAATGTCATTATGCTGCATCAGAGTGGGCGGTAGATGGGTTGGTCAGTCTGATCCAGACACTGTATAAATGAAAGGAGAGTAAGGAGAGCAGAACAAGCTCCTAACAGGAGAAGACTCACTCATGGCCTACGAGACAGAGCATCATGAGATTCAATACTGCTTTCCTGCCATCAACTCATCATGTATCAGGGGAATACACTCCAGGCATGAATCCAATTTCATGTATATGCTTTTTTCATTGCTGTCAGCATGGACTGTGTTTCTGAACCTGCTGGTGATCATCTCCATCTCTCACTTCAAGAAGCTTCACACTCCAACCAACCTGATCATTCTCTCTCTGGCTGTTGCCGACATGCTTGTTGGATTTGTGATGCTCATAGAGGCCTCAAGGCTGATTGAGATGTGCTGGTACTTTGGGGACACTTTCTGTGGACTGTTTTTGGCAATAACAGGGCTGCTTATTTCAGCATCTCTTTATAATTTGATTTTAATTGCTGTTGATCGTTATGTGGCCGTGTGTCACCCTTTACTGTACCAACAAAAAATAACTACAACTAAAACTTTGATTATCATATGTATCTGCTGGATGTGGTCTTCAGCATACAATATTTCCATCATAACAGATAACGGATATTTTGATCCATCAAGCAGAACACATGGGTGTTATGGAGAGTGTCCCTTTATGACTAACTCTGCCTGGAGTATGGCTGATCTGTTCTTGTCTTTCCTGTTTCCTTGTACTATGATTATAATTTTATATCTGAAGATATTTTATGTTGTACATCAGCAAGTGAAAGTTATAAACTCTTTGATGAAGAGTGGTAAATGTATAAAGGAGGGTTCAGCAAGGAGGAAATCTGAGAGTAAAGCTGCCCTGACATTAGGAATCATTGTGAGTGTTTATCTGCTTTGCTATATTCCGTACTACATCTTATCTCTAACAGTGAATACAGTAATTTCTTTCAAAATAGTAAGATTTCTATTATGGATTTTGTATATTAATTCAGGCCTGAATCCTTTGGTCTATGCTTTATTTTACCGTTGGTTTAAAGTGTCAGTTAAACACATCTTAACTCTTAAAATATTTCAGACAGCATCTTCTCTCATTGACATTTTTACAGATTATAATCAGAGTTTTTAATAGATCATAATTTTTGTGGGCTTTTATACCCAACACATATACTTCTTCTTCTTTACTGATAAAGCACAAGCTAATGTTTAAATCACAAGTCCTAGTCCTGTGTTTTGTTGTTGTTGTTCTTGTCAAGGCTTCGATGTTTATACAGTAGACATAATTAATATCAATATTCTAGCAATATTTTGAATTTATGGCTCAAATCAATTTTTTATTGTGCTGTAGTGTTTGAATACTGAATTAAATCAATAATATACAAACTTTTCTAAATATTTTCAATATCTGAGGAACTCATACAGTATATCAATGGTATGGATATAGCAACAAATAAAAACAAGTGGCAACACTTTAGTATAGGGACCAGTTCTCCCTATTAATTGAAGTAGTTGCTTATTAGCATGTCTATTTTTAACATATTAACAAAAAAAATACTAAAAATATTTTAAAAAATTATAATAATTACTTAAGGAGCCACTGGCTCCCATAAGAAGTATAATTAGGCACCAAATATTTTTTAAATGCCACAGAATAAACTTTTAAAATAAAGAATGTTTTATTTATATATTTTTTTTAAACACTTTAACATTTCTGTTGTAATGTTTTGTGTTTTTGTCTCCCCTCCTTTTACACCATCGGCATTTAAATCACTCTTGTAGATGAGATCTAAGGTTCACTTAAAGTGTCACGATCGCTGCCAGAAGGAAAACAGAGCTATGGAATACACTAAATAGTCTTTATTAGATCCAAGACACAGGGGTAAATCAAACTCAGGAAAGAAGAATGGCACGAATGGAAGATAGTAGACCCGAAAAACATAGTCTGAACAGACTCAAACTAAAGTACACAACTTATTTGGGAACAACAAAAACATGCCTGTAATAAAATTAAACAATTAACATGAGAAAACTAGGTCAGAGCAGGCACATGGAGAAGTAAAAACACACAGAAACATTCCAGGGTCGTGACATATCGCCCCCCTCCCGGAAGGCGCATCACTAGCACTGACGTCACTAGCAGCTCTGGCTCTGCAGTGATCGTCAGCACTGTTGCACCATGCACCGATGGCTCGTTGGTCACTTGCCGGACTCGTGCTCTCCGTCAGTGGAGGCCATGGGCATGCATTCCACACACTGGGGAGATGGTGGGCTTGAAACTGGGTCAGGAGTGGAACTGGCAAGATTCTCCTGAGATTCACTTCACAAAGGCAGCGTAATTCGCACAAGGACCATCTTGGGATGACAGTGCTCTGCACGAGATGTTTAAACTGGCAGCTGGTTAGAGCAGCGAGGACCAGGAACAGTCTGATATGGCCCTTGAATTATATATTTCCCTGCTCCAGCAGGAGGAGGGGGTATTCCAGAGACTCAGTAATACACTTTAATACACCCTACAGCATCCTACAGCATACTCCCACAATATGGTATGGCACACACTGCACTTTAATGTTTACAGTTCAACACTGGACTATACATATACACTGCATTTAATACAATAACCTACCCGTCACCACTGGATACCATCCGATGCACATCAATAACATTTTCTGTATCCAGTTCACGTACACTTTGTTGCACCTTAGCATATTTGTATCCGTATGTTTACATAATGTAGAACGTGTACATTCTGTGTATACTGTACATTGTATAGTACATATAGTACATTGTACAGTGTGGTGTATAGTGTACATTCCGTGTATAGTGTTTAATCTGTAGTGCTAACTGTATGTATGTACATATTGCGTATAATGTGTAGTGTTAACTGTAAGTATGTCTAATAGTACACTGTGTGTACTGACTATATGTATGTGCATATTGCACACTTTCACCTGTTGAAGCCTGTTTGGTTATATGTTAATTGTTTCTGTAATTTCTGGAGCAAGCTCCCAAGAATTTCACTCATCAAGGCACATGTGCTGTGGTGATGTGACAATAAAAGTGACTTGACTTATTCCGGATCGGAGAGGGGATCCATAGAAACAAACAATGGAAACAAAAAGCACAGTGTGAAAAAAGAAAATAAAAAAAAAATGGAAAAAAAATGGAGGGAACACATGGATTCAACTGTTTCGGGCTGGTTTTCTCTCACGATCGCTGCTGAAAGGAACACAGAGCCGTGGAATTAAAAAAAAATTGTCTTTATTAGATCCAAGACACAAGGGTAAATCCAACTCAGTAATTAGCAATGAGCAGTGGTGGACAGTAACGGAGTAGCTTTACTTCGTTACTGTACTTAAGTACATTTTTCAAGTATCTGTACTTTACTGGAGTAGTTTTATTTTGAGCAACTTTTACTTTTACTTCACTACATTCCAAAGCATAAAATCGTACTTTTTACTTCACTACATTTCATAAAACATATCGTTACTCCCTATAATATATCACGTGCTCCGACACGCAGAAGCGGTGTCTGATTCATCATGAACGAACTGAGTCTTTTCAAAATAAACTTTTAAATCGGATCGCGAATCGCACCAAACGATTCGTTTACGAATTAGAATGATCGGATAGCAGCTGTTCTGGAGTCGACCACTCACTGATTCAAATGAACCGTTTAGTGCGAGTCTCCAGAAGTAAGAACCGGGTGATCTTGTGAGCGCGCGTGCGTCTGATGTTGCTAAAAGTAAGTTATGTCGAAATTTTGGATTAATTATTGTAACTGAAAATCATATTTAGGTCAAAACTGTCAGTTGTTTGGGAACTAAATCCGTTGTAAAGAGTGATCTGTTTAAGCCCACTGAAATGCTCGAGTGCAGACGATGCAGACACATCAATTGTACGTAAAAAAAACAACAACAACAAAAAACCCCCCCATAAAATAACACAGATTAAATACAATAACTCATGCACGTTCAAATTCACCGCTGCCGTAATGTTAACAGTTTTATTATATACATATGTATATTGTTTGGATTAACTAGACGAGTAGACAGACATGAATGTTCATCGTACTGAAAATAAGTAAATATTGTTAGCTGATGCTAACTGTCTAGCTAACAAGCTTGTTAGTGCTAAGTTGATGTAATTTTTATAATGTCCAAATATTTTTATTCAGCCACACACACACACACACACACACACACACACACACACACATATATATATATATATATATATATATATATATATATATATATATATATTACATCTGGTTAGAAAAGAAAGGATGTGATGTTCAGAACATGGTAACTACAGTAATTATCAGTGGGAAGAGATGCACCCCGTTTGGCTAAGGGTGTTTTTAAACCACAGACAAGATTTGAGAAGGAAAAAATCATTATGAAATTTGTTTTATTATTTTTTTCCTTAAAATGTTCTTCCTAACTTCAGGCCTTATTATCATGTCATATATACAGTAGAGACCAAAAGTTTGGACACACTTTCTCATTCAAAGAGTTTTCTTTATTTTCATAACTATGAAAATTGTAGATTCACACTGAAGGCATCAAAACTATGAATTAACACATGTGGAATTATATATGGAATTATATACATAACAAAAAAGTGTGAAGCTGAAAATATGTCATATTGTAGGTTCTTCAAAGTAGCCACCTTTTGCTTTGATTACTGCTTTGCACACTCTTGTCATTCTCTTAATGAGCTTCAAGAGGTAGTCACCTGAAATGGTCTTCCAACAGTCTTGAAGGAGTTCCCCGAGAGATGCTTAGCATTTGTTGGTCCTTTTACCTTCTGTCTGCCGTCCAGCTCACCCCTAAACCATCTCGATTGGGTTCAGGTCCGGTGACTGTGGAGGCCAGGTCATCTGGCGCAGCACCCCATCACTCTCCTTCTTGGTCAAATAGCCCTTGATGCCTTCAGTGTGACTCTACAATTTTCATAGTCATGAAAATAAAGGAAACTCTTTGAATGAGAAGGTGTGTCCAAACTTTTAGTCTGTACTGTAACTTTGATGTTCTGTAAAACAACTAACTTTAAAATACTTTGTTCTTACTGGTGAAAATCAGATGGTCATCTCTGTTTACTCTCAGGTACATCACAGTGTAAGCTTCACAGTGAACATTACTCTAATCAGTGTAGTCCATATCAACAACAAAAATATCTTGACTCCATATAGTGGTTATTTTGGAAAAAATCCAAGGTATTTTGAGCAGTAGGATTATAAAAAAATGTGCTAATATAAAATTAAATTAAGTAGCCTATATAAAATTGCAAACATCTATCTTGCAGTACTTTTTTTACTTAAGTATATAAAAAATTGAGTACTTTTGTACTTTTACTTGAGTAAAATTGAAAAAGGAGTACTTTTACTTTTACTGGAGTAATATTTTATTATATGTATCTGTACTTTTACTCAAGTACTTGATTTGTGTACTTCGTCCACCACTGGCAATGAGACATAAACACAGCATAGTAGATCTGACAAACATAGACTAAAATGACTAAAGCTAAAGTACAGAAATTAATTTGGAAACAAGGAGACATACCTGAAATCAGATTGAACAATTAACATAGGAAAACTAGGTCAGAGCAGGCACATGGACGGGGGGAAAATACACAGAAAGAGTCCAGGGGCATGACATGAAGTGGGAGCTAAATGTCATTTCCATCTTGAGAACTATATACAGCCACAAATAATTGTTTATTACAATTCTACCAATATCATGGACCATAATTATGTCAGCATCACATGGCCGTTGAGTTTAGTTTGGGCTTCTCCTCAGTGCATCTTTTAAATGTTTTCAAATAGTCTTGCACACATCCAGTCTGATTTTCTTTATTATTAACGTGCAATTATTTACCTCACTTTCTTTCATCTTCTCTTCACTTGATAGTGCTGCTTATTAATTTAAAAACATTAACACTGCCACAAGCAATCTTTATCAAAGGTATTGTTACCAAGCATTGCTGTCTGCACCCATGACATGGGGCCCTATGCAACCACATGTCATTAATTACTGTAGGTAAATCCAGCTCTGATGTTACATTCCCAAATATATGTTAAACTCACAACACATGTAGACATTGAGTTTGCTGCATTCTTTGGAACCAAATTGCTGAAAACACCACATATTCAGCTTCTTGCGTAAACAAAATCCTGTGCTTCACTTTGGAACTCACAGCACGACAGAATTATATATATATATATATATATATATATATATATATATATATATATATATATATATATTAATGGTGGGCAGTTAACGTGCTGTGTTAACGTGAAACTCCCATCGGGCGATACAAAAAAAATATCGCCGTTAATCTATTCTTGGTTAACGGTTGAGAGCTGGGTTGAGAGCTGGGTCTATACTACGCGAGATATGATGACTTTCACCATGATATTTTAGTGCAGTTGTATACCTAGCCGAATCTATAGGGGGCGAGAATGAGTCTTTAAACCTGTGTGTATGCCTAGTGTGAAATTACCACATCAAACATGACATGCTAACAGGGATGCAGCTGAAGTCGCTGGGTTTGCTTCAGGGTATTATTTTATTTTTTTTTAAACAAGCTTCCCAATGGAAACCTCCACAAGACGCACGCCTGTTTCACACGTAATCCGTCTGCAGTGCGTATACAGTCCGTGTGAGTTACATATGTGGTGCTGAAGCAGCACGGACTCATACTCATTGTGCTTTCACACAGGACACGTTTGCAGTCCGCTACTCGGTACGTAAACGATCACTGCCCTGCTGCAGACGCAAAGCTCTTGGAAAGCACTGATGGATCGCAACCGTGTGAACGCTGGAATCTGTTAACATGGGTGAATAAAAAAAAAAAAAAACGAAACGCATACGCATACGCATGGAACTACAGACGGAGTAGCCTATGTGTGAAGCAAGCTAGTTAGAGGTCTTTACACATACACACACACATACATATACAATTGCATAATAAATGAATAGAAAATAGAATACAAAAAAGATTAGAAAGGTAGTTAGATTTTTTTATAGAATAGAATTAGAATAGTGAGTGTTAAAGTTAGAGGGTCAAATAAAGATGGAAGAGATGTGTTTTAAGCAAATTCTTGAAGATGGCTAAGGACTGAGTTGCTCGGATTGAGTTGGGGAGTTCATTCCACCAGAAGGGAAAATTTAATTTAAAAGTCCGTAAAAGTGACTTTTTGCTTCTTTGGGATGGCACAATCAAGCAACGTTCACTTGCAAAACGCAAGCTTCTAGATGGCACATAAGTCTGAAGTAACGAATTAAGGTAAATGGGTGCAGAGCCAGTGGTAGTTTTGTAGGCAAACATCAATGCCTTGAATTTTATGCGAGCAGCTATTGGATGCCAGTGCAAATTGATAAACAGAGGTTTGACGTGTATTCTTTTTGGCTCATTAAAAATGTATCTTGCTGCCGCGTTCTGAATTACTTTTAAAGGTTTGATAGAATTGGCTGGAAGACCTGCCAGGAGGGCATTGCAATAGTCCAGCCTGGACAGAACAAGAGCTTGAACAAGGAGTTGTGCAGCATGTTCCGAAAGAAAGGGCTTGATCTTCTTGATGTTGAATAAAGCAAATCTGCAGGATCAGACAGTTTTAGCAATGTGGTCTGAGAAAGTCAGCTGATCATCAATCATAACTCCAAGGCTTCTAGCTGTTTTTGAAGGAGTTATGGTTGATGTGCCTAACTTGATGGTGAAATTGTGATGGAACGATGGGTTTGCTGGAATCACAAGCAGTTCTGTCTTGGCAAGGTTGAGTTGAAGGTGATGGTCCATCATCCAGGAAGAAATGTCAGATAGACAAGCTGAGATGTGAATAGCTACCGTCGGATCATCAGGATGGAATGAGAGGTAGAGTTGAGTGTCATCAGCATAGCAGTGGTATGAAAAGCCATGTTTCTGAATGACAGAACCTAATGATGCCATGTAGACAGAGAAGAGAAGTGGTCCAAGAACTGAGCCCTGAGGCACCCCAGTAGTTAGATGTTGAGACTTGGACACCTCACCTCTCCAAGATACTTTGTAGGACCTATCTGATAGGTAAGACTCAAACCATTGAAGTGTTGTTCCTGAGATGCCTTTCACTAGTAGCGTTGATAGGAGGATCTGGTGGTTAACCGTGTCAAAAGCAGCGGACAGATCAAGCAGGATAAGTACTGAAGATTTGGATTCTGCTCTTGCCAGTCTTAGAGCTTCAACAACTGAGAGCAAGGACGTCACAGTTGAATGTCCACTTCTGAAGCCAGATTGGTTGCTGTCAAGGAGATTGTTGTGTGTGAGAAATGTAGAGACTTGTTTGAACACAGCTCGTTCAAGTGTTTTTGCAATAAAAGGAAGAAGGGAAACTGGTCTGTAGTTCTGTAAAAGAGATGGGTTGAGGTTGGGTTTCTTAAGTAGTGGAGTTATATGTGCCTGTCTAAATGATGAGGGAAATGCACTCAATACTTGGTTGGGAATCCTTTTGCAGAAGTGACTGCTTCAAACGGCGTGGCATGGAGGCAATCAGCCTGGGGCACTGCTGAGGTGTTATGGAGGCCCAGGATGCTTCGATAGTGGCCTTAAGCTCATCCAGAGTGTTGGGTCTTGCGTCTCTCAACTTTCTCTTCACAATATCCCACAGATTCTCTATGGGGTTCAGGTCAGGAGAGTTGGCAGGCCAATTGAGCACAGTAATACCATGGTCAGTAAACCATTTACCAGTGGTTTTGGCACTGTGCGCAGGTGGCAGGACGTGCTGAAAAAACAAAATCTTCTTCTCCTTAAAGCTTTTCAGCAGATGGAAGCAAGAAGTGCTCCAAAATCTCCTGATAGCTAGCTGCATTGACCCTGCCCTTGATAAAACACAGTGGACCAACACCAGCAGCTGACATGGCACCCCAGACCATCACTGACTGTGGGTACTTGACACTGGACTTCAGGCATTTTGGCATTTACTTCTCCCCAGTCTTCCTCCAGACTCTGGCACCTTGATTTCCGAATGACATGCAAAATTTGCTTTCATCCGAAAAAAGTACTTTGGACCACTGAGCAACAGTCCAGTGCTGCTTCTCTGTAGCCCATTTCCTGTACACGCCTGTGCACGGTGGCTCTGGATGTTTGTACTCCAGACTCAGTCCACTGCTTCCGCAGGTCCCCCAAGGTCTGGAATCGGTCCTTCTCCACAATCTTCCTCAGGGTCCGGTCACCTCTTCTCATTGTGCAGCGTTTTTTGCCACACTTTTTCCTTCCCACAGACTTCCCACTGAGGTGCCTTGATTCAGCACTCTGGGAACAGCCTATTCGTTCAGAAATGTCTTTCTGTGTCTTACCCTTTCGCTTGAGGGTGTCAATGATGGCCTTCTGGACAGTAGTCAGGTCGGCAGTCTTACCCATGATTGCGGTTTTGAGTAATGAACCAGGCTGGGAGTTTTTAAAAGCCTCAGGAATCTTTTGCAGGTGTTTAGAGTTAATTAGTTGATTCAGATGATTAGGTTAATAGCTCGTTTAGAGAACCTTTTCATGATATGCTAATTTTTTTAGATAGGAATTTTGGGTTTTCATGAGCTGTATGCCAAAATCATCAGTATTAAAACCATAAAAGACCTGAAATATTTCAGTTGGTGTGCAATGAATCTAAAATATATGAAAGTTAAATTTTTATCATTACATTATGGAAAATAATGAACTTTTATCACAATATGCTAATTTTTTTAGAAGGACCTGTGTGTGTGTGTGTGTGTGTGTGTGTATATATATATATATATATATATATATATATATATATATATATATATATATATATATATATATATATATATATATATATATATATATATTAATTAAATTGCAAAGCACAATGTTAGAGACCTTTTGGGCAAATATGAAAAGTTTAATAAATATTTTTGGTTCATTATGAAACTGTAATGGAACCGATTAAACTATTGAGGGCCACCCATCAAGATAATTAATAGGAAGATAATAAGTAAACAAATATAAAAGGAATACTGTATAGGTTCTAAATAAGGGGTTTAAAGATCACATCAGTCACATTAAAGTTCAAAATGTTGGAGGAAAATAATGTTATAATGCAGCATCAGTGTGGGCGGTAGATGGGTTGGTCAGTCTGATGCAGATTCTGTATAAAAGAAAGGACAGTAAGGAGAGCAGAACGAACTCGTAACGATAGGAGAATCACACATGGTCTATGAGACAGAGCATCATGAGATTCAACACTGCTTTCCTGCCATCAATTCATCATGTATCAAGGGAAAACACTCCAGACATGAATCCAATATCATGTATATGTTTTTTTCATTGCTGTCAGTGTGGACTGTGTTTCTGAACCTGCTGGTGATCATCTCCATCTCTCACTTCAAGAAACTTCACACTCCAACCAACCTGATCATTCTCTCTCTGGCTGTGGCTGACCTGCTTGTTGGACTTGTGATGCCAATAGATGCCATAAATCTGATTGAGATGTGCTGGTACTTTGGAGACACTTTCTGTGGAGTCTATTCAATATTTTTTGCGATGCTTCTCACAGCATCTCTTAGTAATTTAGTTTTAATTGCTGTTGATCGTTACGTGGCTGTTTGTCACCCTTTACAGTACCCACAGAAAATAACAATGACTAAAACAATAATAAGCATCTGTCTGAGCTGGGTTTTCTCTTCAACTTATAGCACTGCCTTTGTTATTGATAATGGTTATTTTGACATTTCACGCAAAACAAACATGTGTTATGGAGAGTGTTCTGTTATGATGGGTTTTGCTTGGAGCATCACTGATCTGATCTTGTGTTTTATTTTTCCTTGTGTCCTGGTCATATCTTTATATTTGAGGATTTTCTATGTTGTACATCAGCAAGTGAAAGTTATAAACACCCTGATGAAGGGTGGAAAATGTGTAAAAGAAGGTTCAGTGAGAAGGAAAACTGAGAGCAAAGCTGCTCTGACATTAGGAATCATTGTCACAGTTTATCTGCTTTGTTGGATTCCATACTATATCTGTTCCATATCAGGAGCTTCTTCCACAACCATAAATGTTTTATTATGGGTCTTACATATGAACTCAGGTCTGAATCCTATGGTCTATGCTTTATTTTACCCCTGGTTTAAAAAGACAGTTAAACTCATCTTAACTCTGAAAATATTTCAGCCAGCATCCTCTCTGGTCAATATTTTTTCAGAACATCAATTGTAATTAAACTGATAAAGCCATCAGCCTGAGAACTATATATATATATAATATTAAAATATAACTATAATATTAAAATGCATAGAGTTTATTTTATAACATATATATATATATATATATATATATATATATATATATATATATATATATATATATATATATATATATATATATATATATATATATATATATATATGTTAAGTTGTGATGCATTAGCTTATTAGGAAAATGTAATCATAAATACTTTTAATCTAATGGAATAAATGATAAAGACAGAAATTCTGTATTAGGCTTCACTTTTATCAGTCATGCTGAATCTGTGCTGATATATCAATAACAGACAAAAACAGGACAGTCAATTATAACTTTGTGTAAGTGTCATGTGTATTATTGTGGTGGTTCATCACAAAAAGATTAATTAAAATGGTTTACAGCACACCTCATATTAAATTATCTGAAACAAAATAACTTCAGATTCATCCAAAAAGCATTTAAAGGGTGGAGCTACACACACAGATAAATAACAATATTACATATTTTATTCTAACGTTTCAAGTAAATTGAAGTCATGTTCAATTTTTCATTTAAACTAATCTGAATAAATTAATGCTGTAAGTGTTTAACATCACCCCATGTAGGCCTTTTTTTTCTTTTTTTTTTTGATCCAAACAAAGGCTGAAATTAATCCATTTTTTCTTTTTCTAATCAAATGCTTTGACTAATTAAATAGTTTTGACCGCTAATACACTTTTCCTTTTCCTTTTATTTATCATTTAATTTTGTATGCCACTTTTGGATTATTTTAGTAGACTGGTGGTCCCACTTTACATTGTGGCTCTAATACCTGTGTGCTTACATATTAACTAGATGTGTACATATGTTACCACAGTGTAAGTGGTTGGTTTCCAGAATGTTACACTACATATTAAGCGGACAGCTGCTGAGGAGTTACACTGGTACTACAATGGTGCACCTACTCCACCAACTTGAGATCCAACTTGAGATACTTTTACATATCCCTAAACCTACCCATCTACACCCACTAGATCAAACGGTTCTAATTGCTCTTATACTCTTATTGCTCTTGTTTGTTGTTACAACGTGTATATATATATATATATATATATATATATATGTCCTGTTAGAAATTTTTAATAACACAAACCATTTGGAGGGTTGTTACATGTGTGGAGTTACAGAAATATTACATATGTAGATACTTTGTATCAATTTGTACTTACACTGTGACTACATACTACATACACTTCTAGTTATATGTAAGTACATAGGTATTATAGGGTCGCTTAATATGAAGTGAGACTGTTGCATCAGATTGTTGTGTGTGTTTGAAGAAGGTTTCTTTTGAACCTTTAATGAATGATTGATACACTTGAGGATCATCTCTGCATGCACAGGTAGCACAGGTCTTAACAGCATCCTCAGGTGCACATTTCATAAATAACAAATTACGATGTCCATAACAGGACTTCAGAGTTTACTGTAAATAACATTTCAACCCATGGACTACAGGAAATATTTGCAGTGTTTCCATTTGCATCTACAGTTTATTTACATGAGATAATCAAATTACACAACTTTTAATTAAGGAGAGAGAGAGAGAGAGAGAGAGAGAGAGAGAGATGTTTTTTTTTTGGGGGGGGGGGGGGGGTCATGATTTTTTTTTTTTACAATATTTTTTTACAACATTTATTAATATAATATAATATAATATAATATAATATAATATTATATAATATAATAATTTATTATTAACTATAACAATGGCAGTTATTAAGTACTATTGGTTGTTATTATGCCGATTGAAATTTTAAAATGTATTAGTATATGTAGAAATGAATATTAATCTAAATTAATAAATGCTGTAAAAGTTATTAACTTATGTTTACACATTGTATTTTATTGTCAAGTCAAGTCACCTTCATTTATATAGTGCTTTTAACAGCATTAAATAGGAAAATAGTCTGTCAGTAAAGCTTAAAGACAGTTCATCATTTAATTAAATTATGTCATCATCCAGCTCAGTTCAGTTTAAATAGTATCTGTGCAATCAAGTCAACGAAAATGTTGGTAATTAAGTGTCCCCAACTAAGCAAGCCAAAGGTGACGGCAGAAAGGAACCAAAACTCCATCGGTGACAGAATGGATAAAAACCCATGGGAGAAACCAGGTTCAGTCAGGGGGCCAGTTCTCCTCTTACCGGTCAAAACCAGCAGTTCAGTTCCAGTCAGATTTTGCAGAAGAATCATCTGTTTCCTGTAGTCTTGTCCTGGTGGCCATCTAGGAGACAATGTCTTGACTGTGGATCTGGATACAGACTGGATCTGGTGGCTACAAAGACCTCGGAATAAGAGAGAAACAGAAAAATATATGCCATTCTAATGATGTAGCAAGTACATTGTGTGTTATGGGAAATGTTCCCAATTCAGGATTTTCCTTACTAATCCAGCCTAAACATCTTTTAATGTATTTGAATATTAGAAATGTGTTAGTGTGTTATGTTTAAGATTCAATTCAAGTTTTCAATTCAATTCAAGTTTATTTCTATAGCGCTTTTTACAATATAAATCGTTACAAAGCAACTTTACAGAAAATTATGTTTCTACAATATTTAGTAGTAGCTTATGGTGATGACTGTCAGTTTGTGCACGTTTGACAGGACTTTTAGAAAAAAATAATACAAGACGTAGTCAGCTAGACAATGAACATTATTAATATTATTAATTAATAATTATGATATGATGCAGTCACACATGTAGCAATAATTGTTAGTTCTACCTGTAGCTTGTTTATTGACGAAGCAGGACAACCACCGAGAAGTGCATTACAATAGTCCAGTCTAGAGGTCATAAATGCATGAACTAGCTTTTCTGCATCAGAAACAGATAACATGTTTCGTAGCTTGGCAATGTTTCTAAGATGGAAGAATGCAGTTTTTGTAACATTGGAAATATGTTTTTTTTTGGTCCCATAATTAATATCTCTGTCTTATCCAAATTGAATTGGAGAAAATTAAATTCGGACAGATTAAATAGACAGATTAAATAGATGGGTCTTTAATCTAGATTTAAACTGACAGTGTGTCTGCCTCCCGAACAATGTTAGGTATGTTGTTCCAGAGTTTGGGAGCTAATTAGGAAAAGGGCTGCCACCCCACAGTTGATTTTGATATTTGCGGTATTATCAAATTGTCAGTTTCAGAGTTTTGAGAATGCAGTGGACGTGGAGGACTATAGTGCAATAATAGCTTGTTCAAATACTGAAAATTCTGAGGTGCTCAATAATTCAGGACTTTAAAAGTAATAATCAAGATTTTAAAATCTATACAATGTTTGATAGGGAGTCAATGCAGAGTTAACAGTTAACAGTAATATGGTCATACTTCCTGGTTCTAGTAACACTAAGCGTGCAGAACAACCACCCAATAAAGCATTACAATAATCTAACCTTGAGGTCATGAATGGATGAGTTAATGTTTCTGCATTTGACATTGATAGCATTGAGGGCTCGGTTTTCGGCGACAGAGAAGACCTGCTTAATGGTCTTCTTCTGGGGAGGACTAGGCGAGCCCTTTAAAACTGTCATGCCATACTGGCACCCCCAGGAGATGCTGGAGGACTACGTAAACCTGGCTCTGAGGTTGAGTGGCTCAGGAAGTTCCTTGCGAGGCGACAGGGCTCACTTCTGGCTTTAACAAAGTGGCCGAGTCCCCTGATGTTCCCTGCGAGGCAGGGCTCGCTTCAGGCTTTCACGAAGCGGCCGAACCCGCAGATGTGCCCTGTGAGGTGGTAGGGTACGCGTCTGGTTTTCACGAAGAGGCCAACCCCGTGGATGTTCCCTGCGAGAGAACATTGGGGAGATGGTGAGCTTGACACTGGGTCAGGAATGGAACTGGCGAGATTCTCCTGAGATTCACTCCACAAAGGCAGCGTAATTCGCATAAGGACTATCTTGGATTGACAGTGCTCTGCACGAGATGTATAAACTGGCAGCTAATTAGAGCAGCGAGGACCAGGAACACTCTATTTCCCTTCTCCAGCAGGAGGAGGGGGTATTCCGGATGGGAGAGGTGATCCATAGAAACATACAATGGAAACAAAAAGCACCGTGCAGAAATATAATGGAAAAATAAAAGGAATATACTGTTTTGGTCTGGTTTTCTGTCATGATCGCTGCTATAAGGAAGATAGAGCCATGGAATACATTTTTTTGTGCAATGTGATGCAAGGCGCAGCGCAAGTGTGTTTGCTAGTTTCAGTCCAGTGCTACGTTGTTTAATTAGCAAAAGCATTTGCACAAATTTTTGCGTACTGGGCTAAAAAAGAGGTGTGTTCAGGTGCATTGCTGGTGCATTGCTATTTCAAGGAGCTGGAAATAGACTCAATAGCTCAAACCTGGTCTAAAGTCTGGCGCAATGGTACACGCTGCTTATTAAACACAGGGATGCACAGCAGCACACAGACATGGCAAATATAAAAAATGTAAGGATTGCAATGCATAAGATTTTTTTTGTTGGCTAATTAAATATATATATATATATATATATAAATGCCTACATGTCATAATGCATAGTCATCGCATGTATCAGAATTAGGCTATTTGCACACACATGAGCAGCTCCATTTCATCTCGAAGACAAGTTCTGTATTCGCACTTGCCAAATTCCGCCGTGTAAATAGCAAATTCGTCATGGCACGAGCGCAACTGGCTCTTAAAGGGAATGGAAGATGAGACTTTGATTGGTTTATTGCACGTTACGCCCAAAAAACACCCATTACTCATTAAGAGAATAGGGACAACCAGTTTAGATCAAGCGCCCGGGCACCCCAACCATAAAGTGGGAGCTAAATGTCATTTCCATCTTGAGAACTATATACAGCCACAAATAATTGTTTATTACACTTTCTTTGCCAATATCATGGACCATGATTATATCAACATCATATGGCCGTTGAGTTTAGTTTGGGCTTCTCCTCCGTGCATCTTTTAAATGTTGTCAAATAATCTTGCACACATCCATACTGATTTTCTTCATTAGTAATGTGCAATTATCTACCTCACTTTATTTCCACAATCTTTATCAAAGGTATTGTTACCAAGGATTGCTATCTGCACCCATGACATGGGGCCCTATGCAACCACATTGCATTAATTACTTTTGGTACTTTACTTTCTCAAATATATGTTAAATTCAAAACAAATGCAGACATTGAGTTTGCTGCATTCTTGGGAACCAGATTTCTGAAAACACCACATACTCAGCTTCTTGCGTAAACAAAGTGCTGTGCTTTGCTTAGGGACTTGCAGCATGACAGAATAAATATATATTTAATTAAATTGTAAAGCAAAATGTTAGAGACCTTTTGGTAAAAAAATTATAAATATATTTGGTTCATTATGAAATTGTGATGGAACAGATTAGACTATTGAGGGTCACCCATCTAGATAATTAATGGGAAAATAATAATTACAAAAAATGTATAGCAGGAATACTTTAAAGGTCCTAAATAAGGTGTTCAAAGATCACATCAGTCACATTAAAGTTGAAAGTGTTGGAGGAAAATAATGTTGTTATGCAGCATCAGTGTGGGCGGTTGATGGGTTGGTCAGTGTGATCACTGACACTTTATAAATGAACGGACAGTAATGAGAGAAGAACAAACTCATAACAGTAGGAGACTCACACATGGTCTATGAGACAGAGGATCATGAGATTCAATACTGCTTTCCTGCTATCAACTCATCATGTATCAAGGGAAAGCACTCCAGACACGAATCCAATATCATGTATATGTTTTTTTCATTGCTGTCAGCATGGACTATATTTCTGAACCTGCTGGTGATCATCTCCATCTCTCACTTCAAGAAGCTTCACACTCCAACCAACCTGCTCATCCCCTCTCTTGCTGTTGCCGACATGCTTGTTGGACTTGTGATGCCCATAGAGGCCATAAAGCTGATTGAGATGTGTTGGTACTTTGGAGACACTTTCTGTGGACTCTATTCAATATTTTTTGCGATGCTTCTCACAGCATCTCTTAGTAATTTAGTTTTAATTGCTGTTGATCGTTATGTGGCTGTTTGTCACCCTTTACAGTACCCACAGAAAATAACCATGACTAAAACAATAATAAGCATCTGTCTGAGCTGGGTCTTCTCCTCAACTTATAGCACTGCCTTT
>NC_014177.1:0-16581 GCF_023724105.1 Carassius gibelio
GGATAACCATCCCTATATGGTTTAATACATAATATGCATAATATTACATTAATGCATTAGTACATATATGTATTATCACCATATCATTATTTTAACCCCAAAGCAAGTACATGTAAATTAAGGTATACATAAAGCATAATCTTAAGACTCACAAGTTAAATTATTTTGACCCGGGTAATATATTATTCCCCAAGAAATTGTCCTCACATCTTTCCTTGAATGACTCAACTAAGGTTTTATTCAAACATATTAATGTAGTAAGAAACCACCAACTAATTTATATAAAGGAATATCATGCATGATAGAATCAGGGACATCAATTGTGGGGGTTGCACAATGTGAACTATTACTGGCATCTGGTTCCTATTTCAGGTACATAATTGTAATATTCCACCCTCGGATAATTATACTGGCATCTGATTAATGGTGTAGTACATATGGTTCATTACCCCACATGCCGAGCATTCTTTTATATGCATAGGGTATCTTTTTTTTGGTTTCCTTTCATCTTGCATTTCAGAGTGCAGGCACAAATGTTGGTTTAAGGTTGAACATTTTCCTTGAATGTGATTATATAAATGAATTATCGTAAGACATAATTTAAGAACTGCATACTTCTAACTCAAGTGCATATCATATTCATCTCTTATTCAACTTATCCTTATATAGTGCCCCCTTTGGTTTTTGCGCGACAAACCCCCCTACCCCCTACGCTCAAAGAATCCTGTTATCCTTGTCAAACCCCGAAACCAAGGAGGACCCAAGAACGTGTAAGCCAACGAGTTGAGGTACGAATTGGCATCCCATTATATATATATATATATATGTGCATCGGTTTTTTTATCACAATTCAGTGATCACCTAAAAATCTCTGCCAAAAACCCCAAAAAATCACCTCCACACTAAATTTTCTAACATTATTTAGCTAGCGTAGCTTAATACAAAGCATAGCACTGAAGATGCTAAGATGAGACCTAAAAATCTCCGCATGCACAAAGGCATGGTCCCGACCTTATTATCAGCTTTAACTCAACTTACACATGCAAGTCTCCGCACCCCAGTGAATATGCCCTCAATCCCCCTACCCGGGGACGAGGAGCGGGCATCAGGCACAAATATTAGCCCAAGACGCCTAGCCGAGCCACACCCCCAAGGGAATTCAGCAGTGATAGACATTAAGCCATAAGTGAAAACTTGACTCAGTTAGTGTTAAGAGGGCCGGTAAAACTCGTGCCAGCCACCGCGGTTAGACGAGAGGCCCTAGTTGATATTACAACGGCGTAAAGGGTGGTTAAGGATAAATAAAAATAAAGTCAAATGGCCCCTTGGCCGTCATACGCTTCTAGGCGTCCGAAGCCCTAATACGAAAGTAACTTTAATGAACCCACCTGACCCCACGAAAGCTGAGGAACAAACTGGGATTAGATACCCCACTATGCTCAGCCGTAAACTTAGACATCCAACTACAATAGATGTCCGCCAGGGTACTACGAGCATTAGCTTAAAACCCAAAGGACCTGACGGTGTCTCAGATCCCCCTAGAGGAGCCTGTTCTAGAACCGATAACCCCCGTTCAACCTCACCACTTCTAGCCAACCCAGCCTATATACCGCCGTCGTCAGCTTACCCTGTGAAGGTAATAAAAGTAAGCAAAATGGGTACAACCCAAAACGTCAGGTCGAGGTGTAGCGCATGAAGTGGGAAGAAATGGGCTACATTTTCTAACATAGAATATTACGAACATGCACCATGAAACAGTGCTTGAAGGAGGATTTAGTAGTAAAAGGGAAATAGAGTGTCCCTTTGAACCCGGCTCTGAGACGCGTACACACCGCCCGTCACTCTCCCCTGTCAAAATGCACCAAAAATATCTAATATAATAGCACTGACAAGGGGAGGCAAGTCGTAACACGGTAAGTGTACCGGAAGGTGCACTTGGATCAAACCCAGGGTGTGGCTGAGTTAGTCAAGCATCTCACTTACACCGAGAAGACATCCATGCAAGTTGGATCGCCCTGAGCCAAACAGCTAGCTTAACTACCTAATAACTAAACAATATAAATAAAATAAGATAGACCTAACACTAAAAATTAAATCATTCTTTTACCTGAGTATGGGCGACAGAAAAGGTTCCACAAAGCAATAGAAATAGTACCGCAAGGGAAAGCTGAAAGAGAAATGAAATAACCCATATAAGCAATAAAAAGCAAAGATTAAACCTTGTACCTTTTGCATCATGATTTAGCCAGTACACCCAAGCAAAGAGACCTTTAGTTTGAAACCCCGAAACCAGGTGAGCTACCCCGAGACAGCCTATTGAGGGCCAACCCGTCTCTGTGGCAAAAGAGTGGGAAGAGCTCCGGGTAGAAGTGACAGACCTACCGAACCTGGTGATAGCTGGTTGCCTAAGAAATGGATAGAAGTTCAGCCTCGTACCCCCCAAATCAAATAAACATTAATAAGACAACAAGAGAAACATACGAGAGTTAGTTAAAGGGGGTACAGCCCCTTTGACAAAGGATACAACCTTTCTAGGAGGATAAAGATCATAATACATAAAACATACTGTTCTAGTGGGCCTAAAAGCAGCCACCTAGATAGAAAGCGTTAAAGCTCAGACAGATAGAAGTTTATTATCCTGATAATATATCTTACTCCCCTAAATACTATTAGGCCAACCCATGCCCACATGGAAGAGATTATGCTAAAATGAGTAACAAGAAGGCCCGCCCTTCTCCAAGCACAAGTGTAAGCCAAATCGGACAAGCCATTGGCAACTAACGAACTCAACCAAAGAGAGCAATGTGGTATCACAAAAAAACCTAGAAAAACCCACAATCTAAATATCGTTACCCCCACACTGGAGTGCAACAAAGGAAAGACTAAAAGAAAAGGAAGGAACTCGGCAAACACAAGCCTCGCCTGTTTACCAAAAACATCGCCTCCTGCGACACAACCAAGTATAGGAGGTCCAGCCTGCCCAGTGACTACAAGTTCAACGGCCGCGGTATTTTGACCGTGCAAAGGTAGCGCAATCACTTGTCTTTTAAATAGAGACCTGTATGAATGGCTAAACGAGGGCTTAACTGTCTCCCCTTTCCAGTCAGTGAAATTGATCTACCCGTGCAGAAGCGGGTATAATAATACAAGACGAGAAGACCCTTTGGAGCTTAAGGTACAAAACTCAACCACGTTAAGCAACTCAATAAAAAGTGAAAACTTTGTGGAACATGAGATTTTACCTTCGGTTGGGGCGACCACGGAGGAAAAAAGAGCCTCCAGGTGGAACGGGAGAATTTCCTAAAACTAAGAGAGACATCTCTAAGCCACAGAACATCTGACCAAATATGATCCGGCTAATACAAGCCGATCAACGAACCAAGTTACCCTAGGGATAACAGCGCAATCCTCTCCCAGAGTCCATATCGACGAGGGGGTTTACGACCTCGATGTTGGATCAGGACATCCTAATGGTGCAGCCGCTATTAAGGGTTCGTTTGTTCAACGATTAAAGTCCTACGTGATCTGAGTTCAGACCGGAGCAATCCAGGTCAGTTTCTATCTGTAACGCTACTTTTCCTAGTACGAAAGGATCGGAAAAGAGGGGCCAATGCTCAAGGCACGCCCCACCCCTAATTTATGAAAACAAATAAATAAAATAAAGGGAGGGCCAAAACCCCAGCTGGCCAAAATAAGGACATACTGGGGTGGCAGAGCATGGTAAATTGCGAAAGGCCTAAGCCCTTTTAACCAGAGGTTCAAATCCTCTTCCCAGTTTATGCTAAACACCCTAATAACCCACCTAATTAACCCCTTAGCCTACATCGTACCTGTACTTTTAGCAGTAGCCTTCCTAACACTTATTGAACGAAAGGTATTAGGATACATGCAACTACGAAAGGGACCAAACGTGGTAGGCCCATACGGATTACTACAACCAATTGCTGACGGAGTAAAACTCTTCATTAAAGAACCCGTCCGCCCGTCTACATCCTCCCCATTTCTGTTTTTAGCTGCTCCAGTACTAGCACTAACCCTAGCCATGACCTTATGAGCACCAATACCTATACCTCACCCAGTAACTGATCTTAACCTGGGGATCCTCTTTATTCTGGCCCTATCAAGCCTTGCAGTATACTCAATCCTGGGGTCAGGATGAGCATCAAATTCGAAATACGCTCTAATTGGGGCACTACGAGCCGTAGCCCAAACGATCTCATATGAAGTCAGCTTAGGACTTATCCTTTTATCCGTTATTATTTTCTCCGGGGGATATACACTACAAACATTTAATACTACTCAAGAAAGCATCTGATTACTAATTCCCGCCTGGCCTTTAGCCGCAATATGGTATATCTCAACACTAGCCGAAACAAACCGAGCACCATTCGACCTAACAGAAGGAGAGTCTGAACTAGTGTCCGGCTTTAACGTAGAATATGCAGGAGGACCATTTGCACTTTTCTTTCTAGCCGAATACGCCAACATTCTTCTAATGAACACCCTCTCAGCTGTCTTATTTTTAGGAGCCTCACACATCCCAAACATACCAGAACTTACAACAATCAACCTCATAACTAAAGCTGCACTACTATCCATTCTATTCCTGTGAGTACGAGCCTCATACCCACGATTCCGTTATGACCAACTAATACACCTAGTATGAAAAAATTTCCTCCCTCTCACACTAGCCTTTGTACTATGACATACCGCCCTGCCAATTGCACTAGCGGGGCTCCCCCCACAACTATAACTAAGGAACTGTGCCTGAGCACCCAAGGACCACTTTGATAGAGTGAATTACAGGGGTTAAAATCCCCTCAGTTCCTAGAAAGAAGGGAATTGAACCCATACTCAGGAGATCAAAACTCCTGGTGCTTCCTTTACACCACTTTCTAAGGCGGGGTCAGCTAATAAAGCTTTCGGGCCCATACCCCGAACATGACGGTTAAAGTCCCTCCTCCGCCAATGAACCCATATGTACTTATAATTTTACTATCCAGCCTAGGACTAGGAACTACTCTAACCTTCGCCAGCTCTCACTGACTTCTAGCTTGAATAGGCCTAGAAATTAACACACTAGCAATTACCCCCCTAATAGCACAACACCACCACCCCCGCGCAGTAGAAGCAACAACAAAATACTTCTTAACCCAAGCCACTGCAGCAGCAATAATTCTATTTGCCAGCACAACAAATGCCTGAATAACAGGAGAATGGAACATCACCGACCTATCAGACCCCCTCGCTAATACAATATTTATAACCGCCCTAGCACTTAAGATTGGACTTGCACCAATACACTTCTGAATGCCCGAAGTTATACAAGGATTAGATCTATTAACAGGACTTATTCTCTCCACATGACAAAAACTTGCCCCCTTCGCACTTATCATTCAAACAGCACAAAACATCGACCCGCTACTATTAACATTACTAGGGGTAACATCTACATTAGTAGGCGGATGAGGAGGCCTGAACCAGACCCAGCTACGAAAGATCCTAGCCTACTCCTCAATTGCACACATAGGATGAATAATTATTGTAATCCAATACGCCCCCCAACTCACCCTAATTGCACTAGGGACATACATTATCATGACCTCCGCAGCATTCCTAACCCTGAAAATGTTACTAACAACTAAACTCAACACGCTAGCAACAACCTGATCAAAAAGCCCCATCCTAACGGCAACAACTGCCCTAGTATTATTATCACTAGGCGGCCTCCCGCCGCTCACAGGGTTTATACCAAAATGATTAATTTTACAAGAACTGACAAAACAAGATCTCCCCATTATCGCCACAATCATAGCCCTAGCAGCCCTAATTAGCCTATACTTCTATCTACGACTATGCTACGCAATAACATTGACCATCTCCCCCAATACAACCAACTCGACCACCCCCTGACGGACCCAAACAACCCAAACCTCCATACCTCTAACCCTATTTACCATAGCCACCCTTGGACTACTGCCAATGACCCCAACCATTCTAATACTAGCCACTTAGGGACTTAGGATAATATTAGACCAAAAGCCTTCAAAGCTTTAAGTAGAAGTGAAAATCTTCTAGTCCCTGATTAAGACCTACGAGAGATCAACTCGCATCTCCTGATTGCAAATCAGATACTTTTATTAAGCTAAGGCCTTACTAGATGGGAAGGCCTCGATCCTACAAACTCTTAGTTAACAGCTAAGCGCTCAAGCCAGCGAGCATCCATCTACTTTTCCCGCCGTTTAACTCAGAAAGGCGGGAAAAGCCCCGGCAGATTATTAATCTACGTCTTCGGATTTGCAATCCAATATGTTTTCTTCACCACGGGGCTGATAGGAAGAGGACTTAAACCTCTGTCTTCGGGGCTACAACCCACCGCCTAAACACTCGGCTACCCTACCTGTGGCAATCACGCGCTGATTCTTCTCTACCAACCACAAAGACATTGGTACCCTTTATCTAGTATTTGGTGCCTGAGCCGGAATAGTAGGAACCGCTTTAAGCCTCCTCATCCGAGCTGAACTTAGTCAACCCGGATCACTTCTAGGTGATGACCAAATTTACAATGTAATTGTTACCGCCCACGCCTTCGTAATAATTTTCTTTATAGTAATGCCTATCCTCATTGGAGGATTCGGAAACTGACTTGTGCCCCTGATAATCGGAGCCCCAGACATGGCATTCCCACGAATAAATAATATAAGCTTCTGACTTCTTCCCCCATCATTCCTGTTACTACTAGCTTCCTCTGGTGTTGAAGCCGGAGCTGGCACCGGATGGACAGTATACCCCCCTCTTGCAGGAAACCTAGCCCACGCAGGAGCATCAGTAGACCTAACAATTTTCTCACTACATTTAGCAGGTGTTTCATCAATCCTGGGGGCAATCAACTTCATTACTACAACCATTAACATAAAACCTCCAGCCATTTCCCAATACCAAACACCCCTATTTGTTTGATCCGTACTTGTAACCGCCGTCCTCCTTCTCCTATCACTACCTGTTCTAGCTGCCGGTATTACAATGCTTTTAACAGATCGAAATCTTAACACCACATTCTTTGACCCCGCAGGCGGGGGAGACCCAATTCTCTATCAACACTTATTCTGATTCTTTGGTCACCCAGAAGTTTATATTTTAATCCTTCCAGGATTTGGAATTATTTCTCACGTTGTAGCCTATTATTCAGGTAAAAAAGAACCATTTGGTTATATAGGAATAGTATGAGCCATAATGGCCATTGGCCTCCTAGGGTTCATTGTATGAGCCCACCATATGTTTACCGTCGGAATGGACGTAGACACCCGTGCATATTTTACATCCGCAACAATAATCATCGCAATTCCAACGGGTGTAAAAGTATTTAGCTGACTGGCTACACTTCACGGAGGATCAATTAAATGAGAAACACCAATACTATGAGCCCTAGGGTTTATTTTCCTGTTTACAGTGGGAGGACTTACAGGAATTGTCCTCTCTAATTCATCACTTGATATTGTTCTCCACGACACCTATTATGTAGTAGCACATTTCCACTATGTACTATCAATGGGTGCCGTATTCGCAATTATGGCAGCCTTTGTACACTGATTCCCTCTACTAACAGGGTACACTCTACATAGCGCTTGGACAAAAATCCACTTTGGGGTTATATTTATTGGAGTTAACCTCACATTCTTCCCACAACACTTCCTAGGTCTAGCAGGAATACCACGACGGTATTCTGATTACCCAGACGCTTATGCCCTATGAAATACAGTATCATCTATCGGATCCCTAATCTCCTTAGTAGCGGTAATTATGTTCCTATTTATTCTATGAGAAGCCTTCGCCGCTAAACGAGAAGTGTTATCTGTAGAACTAACAATAACAAATGTGGAATGACTCCATGGCTGCCCCCCTCCTTACCACACATACGAGGAACCAGCATTTGTTCAAATTCAATCAAATTAACGAGAAAGGGAGGAATTGAACCCCCATATGCTGGTTTCAAGCCAGCCACATAACCACTCTGTCACTTCCTTCTAAAGACATTAGTAAAATGAAGATTACATCACCTTGTCAAGGTGAAATTGTAGGTTAAATCCCTGCATGTCTTACACTTAAAATTAATGGCACACCCAACGCAACTAGGATTCCAAGACGCGGCATCACCCGTTATAGAAGAACTTCTTCACTTCCATGACCACGCATTAATAATTGTGTTTTTAATTAGCACCCTAGTGCTATATATTATTATTGCAATGGTATCAACCAAACTTACTAATAAATATATTTTAGACTCCCAAGAAATCGAAATTGTATGAACTATTCTACCAGCCGTTATTTTAGTATTAATTGCTCTACCATCCCTACGAATTCTTTACCTTATGGACGAAATTAATGATCCCCACCTAACAATCAAAGCAATAGGACACCAATGATACTGAAGCTATGAATACACAGATTACGAAAACCTAGGATTTGACTCTTATATAGTACCTACCCAAGACCTTGCCCCAGGACAATTCCGACTCTTAGAAACAGACCATCGAATAGTTGTCCCAATAGAGTCCCCAGTCCGTGTCTTAGTATCCGCTGAAGACGTACTACACTCCTGAGCCGTTCCATCTTTAGGTGTAAAAATAGACGCAGTCCCAGGCCGACTAAATCAAACTGCTTTCATCGCCTCACGCCCAGGAGTATTCTACGGACAATGCTCTGAAATCTGCGGAGCAAATCATAGCTTTATACCAATTGTAGTTGAAGCAGTACCACTAGAACACTTCGAAAACTGATCCTCACTAATACTAGAAGACGCCTCGCTAGGAAGCTAAATATTGGACAAAGCGTTGGCCTTTTAAGCCAAAGATTGGTGATTCCCGACCACCTCTAGTGAAATGCCACAATTAAACCCAGGCCCTTGATTTGCAATCTTAGTATTTTCTTGACTAGTTTTCTTAACTATTATTCCAACTAAAATCTTAAGCCACATCTCACCAAATGAACCAACCCCAGTAAGTGCTGAAAAACACAAAACTGAATCCTGAGACTGACCATGATAGTAAGCTTCTTCGACCAATTTGCAAGCCCATCCTACCTAGGAATTCCACTAATTGCCATCGCAATTGCACTACCCTGAGTACTTTACCCAACTTCATCATCTCGATGAATTAACAACCGCCTTATTACAATTCAAGGATGATTCATTAATCGATTTACAAATCAACTAATACTCCCACTAAATGTAGGGGGACATAAATGAGCCCTACTACTAGCCTCCCTAATAATTTTCTTAATTACAATTAACATGTTAGGGCTCCTGCCATATACCTTTACACCAACGACACAACTATCACTCAATATGGGATTTGCTGTACCACTATGACTTGCTACAGTAATTATCGGAATGCGAAATCAACCAACAGTAGCTTTAGGTCACCTGTTACCAGAAGGTACACCCATCCCACTGATTCCAGTACTAATTATTATCGAAACAATTAGTCTATTTATTCGACCATTAGCCCTAGGAGTCCGACTCACAGCCAACTTAACTGCAGGCCACCTTCTAATTCAACTTATCGCCACAGCTGTATTTGTTCTCCTACCAATAATACCAACAGTAGCAATTCTAACCGCCACAGTATTATTTTTACTAACACTATTAGAAGTAGCCGTAGCAATAATTCAAGCTTATGTATTTGTACTTCTTCTAAGCCTGTACCTACAAGAAAACGTTTAATGGCCCACCAAGCACATGCCTATCATATAGTTGATCCAAGCCCATGACCACTAACCGGAGCTATCGCTGCCCTACTAATAACATCCGGCTTAGCAATCTGATTTCACTTCCACTCAACAACATTAATAACTCTAGGACTAATTCTCCTACTTCTTACTATGTATCAATGATGACGTGACATCATTCGAGAAGGAACCTTCCAAGGCCACCACACACCCCCAGTACAAAAAGGACTACGATACGGAATAATCTTATTTATTACCTCCGAAGTATTCTTCTTCCTAGGATTCTTCTGAGCATTCTACCACTCAAGTTTAGCACCCACCCCAGAACTAGGTGGATGCTGACCTCCCACAGGAATCACCCCCCTAGACCCATTTGAAGTGCCCCTTCTCAACACAGCTGTACTATTAGCATCCGGGGTTACAGTTACATGAGCCCACCACAGCATTATAGAAGGGGAACGAAAACAAGCTATTCAATCCTTAGCATTAACCATTCTACTTGGACTCTACTTTACTGCTCTCCAAGCTATGGAATATTATGAAGCACCCTTCACAATTGCAGACGGAGTATATGGCTCAACATTCTTTGTAGCTACAGGATTCCATGGACTCCATGTTATTATTGGATCAACCTTCCTAGCAGTATGCCTTCTACGCCAAATCCAATACCACTTTACATCCGAACACCATTTCGGCTTTGAAGCCGCTGCCTGATACTGACACTTTGTCGACGTAGTATGACTATTCCTCTACGTGTCTATCTATTGATGAGGCTCATAATCTTTCTAGTATTAAAGTTAGTACAAGTGACTTCCAATCACACAGTCTTGGTTAAACCCCAAGGAAAGATAATGAATCTAATTATAACCATTTTAACTATTACGACCGCCCTTTCACTAATTTTAGCAACCATTTCTTTCTGACTCCCACAAATAAACCCAGACGCAGAAAAGCTATCACCATACGAATGCGGATTTGACCCCCTGGGATCTGCCCGATTACCATTTTCTTTACGCTTCTTCCTAGTAGCTATTTTATTTCTTCTCTTTGACCTAGAAATTGCCCTTCTCCTCCCATTGCCCTGAGGGGACCAACTTAACAATCCTACTGGAACATTCTTCTGAGCCACAACAGTCCTAATCTTATTAACCCTGGGACTAATTTATGAATGAACTCAAGGTGGCTTAGAATGAGCAGAATAGGGAGCTAGTCCAAAACAAGACCTCTGATTTCGGCTCAGAAAATCGTGGTTTAATTCCACGGCCCCCTTATGACACCCGTACATTTTAGCTTTAGCTCAGCATTCATCTTAGGCCTAATAGGACTGGCATTTCACCGGACCCACCTACTCTCCGCACTCTTATGTTTAGAAGGAATAATATTATCCCTATTTATTGCACTGGCCCTATGAGCCCTACAATTTGAATCTACAGGATTTTCAACAGCCCCCATATTACTTTTGGCCTTCTCTGCTTGCGAAGCTAGCACTGGCCTAGCCCTACTAGTTGCCACTGCTCGTACCCACGGCACTGACCGACTACAAAACCTCAATCTTCTACAATGCTAAAAGTACTTATTCCTACATTTATACTATTCCCAACAATTTGATTAACTTCTCCTAAATGACTATGGACAACGACAACCGCACACAGCCTCCTAATTGCCTCCATTAGCCTAATATGATTTAAATGGACATCTGAAACTGGATGAACTTCCTCCAACACATACTTAGCCACAGATCCACTATCAACCCCCCTTTTAGTACTAACATGCTGACTACTTCCCCTTATAATTTTAGCCAGCCAAAACCACATTAATCCGGAGCCAATTAGCCGACAACGATTGTATATCACGCTCCTGGCCTCACTACAAGCCTTTCTAATTATAGCATTCGGCGCCACAGAAATTATTATATTTTATATTATATTTGAAGCTACACTTATCCCAACCCTTATCATTATTACCCGATGAGGAAATCAAACCGAACGGCTCAATGCAGGAACCTACTTCTTATTTTACACCCTAGCAGGATCACTCCCGCTTTTAGTTGCCCTTCTCCTTCTCCAGCAATCTACGGGCACACTATCAATGTTAGTTCTCCAATATTCACAACCTCTACAACTCGATTCTTGAGGCCATATAATCTGATGAGCTGGCTGCCTAATCGCATTTTTAGTTAAAATACCATTATATGGAGTACACCTTTGGCTACCAAAAGCACATGTAGAAGCCCCTGTAGCAGGATCAATAGTATTAGCAGCAGTTTTACTAAAACTAGGTGGATACGGAATAATACGAATAATAGTGATATTAGACCCCCTATCAAAAGAACTGGCCTACCCATTTATTATTTTAGCCCTATGAGGCATTATTATAACAGGGTCAATTTGCCTCCGACAAACAGACCTAAAATCACTAATCGCCTACTCATCCGTAAGTCACATGGGCCTTGTAGCAGGCGGGATTTTAATCCAAACCCCATGAGGATTTTCAGGAGCAATTATTTTAATAATTGCCCACGGATTAGTCTCCTCAGCACTATTTTGCTTAGCCAACACAGCTTATGAACGAACACACAGCCGAACAATAATCCTTGCCCGAGGACTACAGATTATTTTTCCACTAACCGCAGTATGATGATTCATTGCCAACCTGGCTAACCTAGCACTCCCACCACTACCCAACCTAATAGGAGAACTTATAATCATTACAACACTATTTAACTGATCCCCATGAACAATTCTACTTACAGGTCTAGGAACACTTATTACAGCTGGCTACTCCCTATATATGTTCCTTATATCACAACGAGGCCCTACACCAAATCACATTACGGGACTCCAACCATTTCATACCCGAGAACACCTACTGATAACACTACACCTAATTCCCGTCATTCTATTGGTAACAAAACCAGAACTCATATGAGGATGATGCTACTGTAAGTATAGTTTAGCCAAAATATTAGATTGTGATTCTAAAGATAGGAGTTAAAGTCTCCTTACTCACCAAGGAAGAACAGAAAATAGCAAGCACTGCTAATCCTTGCCCTCCATGGTTAAAATCCATGGCTTCCTTGCGCTTTTAAAGGATAACAGTTCATCCGTTGGTCTTAGGAACCAAAAACTCTTGGTGCAAATCCAAGTAGAAGCTAAAATGACATTAATTATACACTCATCACTTCTCCTAATCTTTTTTATTTTAGTGTACCCGCTACTTACTACATTAAACCCCAACCAACAAGGGTCAAACATAGCAGGAATAACCAAAGTTGCCGTTAGTTCCGCATTCTTCATTAGTCTCTTACCATTAATAATTTTTCTGAACTTAAAAACAGAAGGAATTATCACAAACTGACAATGAATAAACACCCAAACATTTGACGTAAACATCAGCTTTAAATTTGACCACTACTCCCTAATTTTCGTCCCAATTGCCCTCTATGTAACCTGATCAATTCTAGAGTTCGCACTGTGATATATACACTCCGACCCATATATTGACCGATTCTTTAAATATCTACTCACGTTTTTAGTAGCCATAATTATTCTAGTTACAGCTAACAATATATTTCAACTATTTATTGGTTGAGAAGGAGTAGGAATCATATCCTTCTTACTTATCGGATGATGACACGGACGGGCAGATGCCAACACAGCCGCTCTTCAAGCTGTAATCTACAACCGGGTAGGAGACATCGGGTTAATCATAACCATGGCCTGATTTGCAATGAACCTTAACTCCTGAGAAATTCAACAAATCTTTGTCTTATCAAAAAACTTCGATTTAACAATTCCCTTAATGGGACTTGCTCTAGCAGCAACAGGAAAATCAGCCCAATTTGGCCTCCACCCCTGACTTCCCTCCGCCATGGAGGGCCCTACACCAGTATCTGCCCTACTCCACTCAAGTACCATAGTTGTTGCAGGAATTTTCCTGCTTATCCGCCTTCACCCCCTCATAGAAAATAACCAACTAGCTCTAACAACCTGCCTATGCCTTGGAGCACTAACCTCACTATTCACAGCCACCTGTGCTCTAACCCAAAATGATATCAAGAAAATTGTAGCTTTCTCAACATCTAGTCAATTAGGCCTAATAATAGTTACAATTGGACTAAACCAACCACAACTAGCATTCCTTCACATCTGCACCCATGCTTTCTTTAAAGCCATACTATTCCTATGCTCAGGATCCATTATTCACAGCCTAAACGACGAACAAGATATCCGAAAAATAGGAGGCCTATTTAATATTATACCTGCAACCTCAACTTATTTTACGATTGGTAGTTTAGCGCTAACAGGAACCCCCTTCCTGGCAGGGTTCTTCTCAAAAGACGCAATTATTGAAGCCCTAAACACCTCCCACCTAAACGCCTGAGCCCTAACCCTGACATTAATTGCCACATCATTCACCGCAGTATACAGTTTCCGATTAGTATATTTTGTAGTTATAGGAACCCCACGATTCCTGGCTCTGTCCCCAATTAACGAAAACAATCCACTAGTGATTAACTCCATTAAACGACTCGCTTGAGGAAGCATTATTGCAGGCCTCATTATTACACAAAACTTCCTACCAGTAAAAACACCAATTATGACAATACCAACCACCCTAAAAATAGCAGCCCTTCTCGTAACAATTGCAGGCCTACTAGTAGCTATAGAACTAGCCAACATGACAAGCAAACAAGTAAAAGTTACTCCAATAATCCCATTACACCATTTCTCAAATATATTAGGATTTTTCCCCGCAATTATTCACCGACTCCTCCCAAAACTTAAACTTACCTTAGGTCAATCAGCCGCCACTCAACTAGACAAAACATGACTAGAAGCCATAGGACCAAAAGGCCTAGCACTAACACAAATGACCATGGCAAAAGTTACAAACGACATCTCACGAGGAATAATTAAAACATACCTAACTATTTTCCTCCTAACCCTAATTCTAGCCATCCTACCTGTTCTCCTCTAAACTGCACGAAGGGCCCCACGGCTTAAACCACGAGTGAGTTCTAACACAACAAGCAGGGTTAAAAGCAGCACCCAAGCACAAATCACCAACATTCCCCCACCCGATGAGTACATCACAGCCACCCCACTAACATCTCCACGTAAAACGGAGAACTCCTTTAGTCCATCGACAACCACCCACGATCCTTCATACCAGCCCCCTCAAAAGAACCCTGCCACTAAACCAACCCCTAAAAGATATACTAACACATAACCTAAAACAGAACGACTACCCCAGGCTTCAGGATAAGGCTCGGCGGCCAAAGCCGCTGAATAAGCAAAAACTACAAGCATCCCCCCTAGATAGATTAAAAAGAGAACTAAAGATAAAAAAGAGCCCCCATGACCAACCAAAACCCCGCATCCAACCCCAGCTGCAACCACTAAACCAAGAGCAGCAAAATAAGGAGTAGGATTAGAAGCAACAGCAACTAACCCCACAACCAAAGCTATTAATAATAAAAACATGAAATAGGTCATAATTCTTGCTCAGACTTTAACCGAGACCAATGACTTGAAGAACCACCGTTGTTATTCAACTACAAGAACCATTAATGGCAAGCCTACGAAAAACACACCCCCTCATTAAAATCGCTAATGACGCACTAGTTGACCTACCCACACCATCCAACATTTCAGCATGATGAAACTTTGGCTCTCTACTAGGATTATGCTTAATTACTCAAATTCTAACCGGCCTATTTCTAGCTATACATTACACCTCAGACATTTCAACCGCATTCTCATCCGTTACTCATATCTGCCGAGATGTAAATTACGGCTGACTAATTCGTAATATTCACGCCAATGGGGCATCATTCTTCTTCATCTGTATTTATATACACATTGCCCGGGGCCTATATTATGGATCATACCTTTACAAAGAAACCTGAAACATTGGAGTAGTTCTCCTACTCCTAGTTATAATGACAGCCTTTGTCGGTTATGTTCTTCCATGAGGACAAATATCCTTTTGAGGCGCTACAGTAATCACAAACCTTCTATCCGCCGTGCCATACATGGGAGATATGTTAGTTCAATGAATTTGAGGAGGCTTCTCCGTAGACAATGCAACATTAACACGATTCTTTGCATTTCACTTCCTCCTACCATTCATTATCGCCGCCGCTACTGTCATTCACCTACTGTTTCTCCACGAAACAGGATCAAATAACCCCATCGGACTGAACTCAGACGCAGACAAAATTTCTTTCCACCCATACTTTTCATACAAAGACCTCCTTGGATTCGTGATTATACTACTAGCCCTCACACTCCTGGCATTATTCTCCCCAAACCTTTTAGGAGACCCAGAGAACTTCACTCCAGCCAACCCCCTGGTTACTCCCCCTCATATTAAACCAGAGTGATATTTCCTATTTGCCTACGCCATTCTCCGATCAATTCCCAACAAGCTAGGAGGAGTTCTTGCACTACTATTCTCTATCCTCGTACTAATAGTAGTACCCCTATTACACACCTCAAAACAACGAGGACTAACGTTCCGCCCAATCACCCAATTCCTATTTTGAACTCTAGTCGCAGACATGATTATCCTGACATGAATTGGAGGAATACCAGTAGAACATCCATTCATTATCATCGGACAAATCGCATCCGTCCTATATTTCGCACTGTTCCTTGTTCTCTTCCCACTAGCAGGTTGATTAGAAAATAAAGCACTGAAATGAGCTTGCCCTAGTAGCTTAGTATAAAAGCATCGGTCTTGTAATCCGAAGATCGGAGGTTAAATTCCTCCCTAGCGCCCAGAAAAGAGAGATTTTAACTCTCACCCCTGGCTCCCAAAGCCAGAATTCTAAACTAAACTATTTTCTGG